>NC_134364.1:125720659-125765880 GCF_048569485.1 Anomaloglossus baeobatrachus
GCGCCTGGTCTACTCTCGCCTCACCCGCTACCTGTCCTCTCACTCTCCTCTAGATCCTTTACAGTCTGGCTTCCGCTCTTTACACTCAACAGAAACTGCCCTTGTCAAAGTGACCAATGACCTATTGACTGCAAAACATAATGGTGACCACTCTCTGCTTATCCTTCTTGACCTCTCTGCCGCCTTCGACACTGTTGACCACCATCTCCTTCTCTCTATGCTCCATTCTATCGGCCTAAAGGACACTGTGCTCTCGTGGTTCTCTAACTATCTTTCTCGCCGTTCATTCAATGTATCATTTGCTGGCTCCACATCTTCTCCTCTTCCTCTCACTGTTGGGGTCCCTCAAGGTTCAGTCCTCGGCCCTCTTCTTTTCTCCCTCTACACTGCCCCAATTGGAATGACCATTAGCAGATTTGGTTTTCAGTACCATCTTTATGCTGATGACACACAGCTATACACCTCATCCCCTGAGCTCACCCCCGCTGTACTACAGAACAGAAGTGACTGCCTGACTGCAGTTTGCAATGTCATGTCTGCTCTCTATCTCAAACTTAACCTTTCCAAAACTGCCCGCTCCTGCCGCTTGCACCTCAAGAACATCTCTAGAATCCGCCCCTTTCTCACAATGGAAATGACAAAAACACTCACCGTGGCCCTGATCCACTCTCGCCTTGACTACTGTAACTCTCTATTAATTGGTCTCCCCCTAACTAGACTCTCTCCTCTACAGTCCATCCTTAATGCAGCAGCTAGGGTCATCTATCTGGCTAATCGCTACTCGGATGCCTCTGCTCTGTGCCAGTCATTGCACTGGCTGCCCATATATCACAGGATCCAATTCAAACTGCTTGTTCTCACCCACAAAGCTCTCCACAGTACAGCACCCCCTACATCTCCACCCTCCTCTCTGTCTATCACCACAAAGCTCTCCACAGTGCGGCACCCCCCTACATCTCCACCCTCCTCTCTGTCTGTCTCTGTCTCACCCCACCCGGTCTCTACGCTCTGAAAACGACTTTCGACTAACATCAACACTAATCCGAACCTCCCACTCCCGGATCCAAGACTTCTTCCGAGCTGCACCAATCCTCTGGAACGCTCTACTGTTAGGGCCAGGTGGACGGGCAGACCCAGGAGGCGGATCCACTGGGCCGAACTCCTTGATGAAGGCAAGGGGTCCGGTAGCCGGAGCACTACGGGTAGCAGGACAGTCCGTATACAAGAGTAGAATGGAGAAGTCCCTGGGACCACGGAGTCACTGATGGTAGTCCGGGTGACGGAGCTCAGGTTCGGAGGCCGAGATGTTGTCAGGCGGAGTCCGGAACCGATGGAGCGAGAGGACGGGTCACCTCAGGGATCAGAGATGGTACGGACTGACAGGATGGCAGATAGTCAGCGTTCTGGGTTCGGGAATCGGCAGGACCGGATGGCGAGGCAGGAGCGGCTCTAGAAGAGAGATAGGTAAGTATGGCACAGAGACACAAGGAGACCTGACTCCTAGCTTGGGAAACACGAAGAACAGGCCCCGCCCACTTGGACACTAAACCCCTTTATACCCTGTACCTGTGTGCTCAATTTCCTGTCAGTGGACGCTGGCCCTTTAAGAAAGGGTCAATGACCGCGCGCGCGCCCTAATGCGCATGCGCGAGGCCCGGGTGCCAGAAGCCAGGGCAGGGAGCGGTGAGCAGGAAGCAGGAGAGCCGGGCTGGGGCTGAGCAGCCGACGGGCGCCGGGAGCGGGGACCGGACCGCCTGGAGACCGCAGGCAATGGAGGCTGGGGACCGGGGAGAGAAGAAGGGAAGCCGGGGAGCGTGGCAGGTGAGCCGGGGAGCAGAGCAGGGGAGCCGGAGAGCGTGACATCTACCCCAAGAAGTTATAATGAATCATAACTTACTCTGCTTCAGACGCTCCCTAAAAACGCATCTTTTTAGGGCGGCCTACCACACTCCCTAATCTAATCCAATTCACACAGTGCCTCTACAACTTCTCACAACATAACCTCACGTCAAACTCCATGCCACCCAAATGCATCTCAAGATTCAGGCCCACTGGTCCAGGAAGCCATTATCTATCCCCCATTTCCTTGAAATTGCTGGATTGTCATTGTAAATAAGCACTTGTACCTTGCCCCCCCCCACCCATATCTCATTGTAGATTGTAAGCTCTCACGAGCAGGGTTGTCTTTTTTTTCCCCTCTAAATATTGCATTTTCTATTACTGTTATTACTGTTACTTTTTTGTATATGATCCTCCTGAATTGTAAAGCGCTGCGGAATATGTTGGCGCTATAGAAATAAAGATTATTATTATTATTATTATTATTAATATTATTAATACAGCTCACATAGTACTCCATGTATTACTGTATAATGCACTCCCCATAGTCATTCATGTATTATAATGCAGCCCTCAAAGTCCTCTGTATATTATACTGAACCCCATTGTCCTACATATACTGCACCCCATAGCCATCTATGTAAAATTCACCCCATAGTACTCCATATATTATACTGCACCACATAGTTCTCCATGTATTATACTGCACCCCATAGTACTACATACAGTTAGGTCCAGAAATATTTGGACAGTGACACAATTTTCGCGAGTTGGGCTCTGCATGCCACCACATTGGATTTGAAATGAAACCTCTACAACAGAATTCAAGTGCAGATTGTAACGTTTAATTTGAAGGTTTGAACAAAAATATCTGATAGAAATTGTAGGAATTGTACACATTTCTTTACAAACACTCCACATTTTAGGAGGTCAAAAGTAATTGGACAAATAAACCAAACCCAAACAAAATATTTTTAATTTCAATATTTTGTTGCCAATCCTTTGGAGGCAATCACTGCCTTAAGTCTGGAACCCATGGACATCACCAAACGCTGGGTTTCCTCCTTCTTAATGCTTTGCCAGGCCTTTACAGCCGCAGCCTTCAGGTCTTGCTTGTTTGTGGGTCTTTCCGTCTTAAGTCTGGATTTGAGCAAGTGAAATGCATGCTCAATTGGGTTAAGATCTGGTGATTGACTTGGCCATTGCAGAATGTTCCACTTTTTTGCACTCATGAACTCCTGGGTAGCTTTGGCTGTATGTTTGGGGTCATTGTCCATCTGTACTATGAAGCGCCGTCCGATCAACTTTGCGGCATTTGGCTGAATCTGGGCTGAAAGTATATCCTGGTACACTTCAGAATTCATCCGGCTACTCTTGTCTGCTGTTATGTCATCAATAAACACAAGTGACCACGTGATCACGTTGCCTCCACCATGTTTTACAGAGGATGTGGTGTGCCTTGGATCATGTGCCGTTCCCTTTCTTCTCCAAACTTTTTTCTTCCCATCATTCTGGTACAGGTTGATCTTTGTCTCATCTGTCCATAGAATACTTTTCCAGAACTGAGCTGGCTTCATGAGGTGTTTTTCAGCAAATTTAACTCTGGCCTGTCTATTTTTGGAATTGATGAATGGTTTCCATCTAGATGTGAACCCTTTGTATTTACTTTCATGGAGTCTTCTCTTTACTGTTGACTTAGAGACAGATACACCTACTTCACTGAGAGTGTTCTGGACTTCAGTTGATGTTGTGAACGGGTTCTTTTTCACCAAAGAAAGTATGCGGCGATCATCCACCACTGTTGTCATCCGTGGACGCCCAGGCCTTTTTGAGTTCCCAAGCTTACCAGTCAATTCCTTTTTTCTCAGAATGTACCCGACTGTTGATTTTGCTACTCCAAGCATGTCTGCTATCTCTCTGATGGATTTTTTCTTTTTTTTTCAGCCTCAGGATGTTCTGCTTCACCTCAATTGAGAGTTCCTTAGACCGCATGTTGTCTGGTCACAGCAACAGCTTCCAAATGCAAAACCACACACCTGTAATCAACCCCAGACCTTTTAACTACTTCATTGATTACAGGTTAACGAGGGAGACGCCTCCAGAGTTAATTGCAGCCCTTAGAGTCCCTTGTCCAATTACTTTTGGTCCCTTGAAAAAGAGGAGGCTATGCATTACAGAGCTATGATTCCTAAACCCTTTCTCCGATTTGGATGTGAAAACTCTCATATTGCAGCTGGGAGTGTGCACTTTCAGCCCATATTATATATATAATTGTATTTCTGAACATGTTTTTGTAAACAGCTAAAATAACAAAACTTGTGTCACTGTCCAAATATTTCTGGACCTAACTGTATATTATACTGCACCCCACAGTCCTGCGTATATTATACTGCACCCCATAGTTTTCCATATATTATAATGCACCCCCATAGTCCTATATGTATTATAATGCAGTCACCATAGTCCTTCATACACTGTGTGCAGAATTATTAGGCAAGTTGTATTTCAGAGGATTTTTTTCTATTATTGATCAACAACTATGTTCTCAATCACCCAAAAGACTCATAAATATCAAAGCTTAATATTTTTGGCAGTTGGAGTGGGGTTTTTTAGATTTGGCTATCTTAGGCTAGATTTGGCTATCTTAGGTCCACGCAGCGGAAAATGCACGGATTTTGCCGCGGATTTCTCGCAGAAAAGCCGCGGATTTCACGAAAATCTGCAGCACCGGCACTTCCCAGCCATTTCTATGGCATTTTGGAAATGCTGTGTCCATGCTGTGGATTTTTCCGCAGCGGATTTCGTGCGGATTTTGGTCCGGAAAAATCTGCAACATGTCAATTATTGTTGCGGATTTTCATCCGGATTTTGGCTTTAAAATTGGGGAAAAAAAATCCGCATCAAATCCGCGGCAATTACGCGGTAAATCCACGGCAAATCCGCACCTTTGAAAAGGTGCGGATTTTGCGGGAAAGCTGCGGATTTTGATGCAGAAAAATCCGCAGCTACATTCTCTCGTGGACACATAGCCTTAGGAGGATATCTGTCTGTGCGCGTAACTATTACTGTGCAGAATTATTAGGCAACTTAATAAAAACCAAATCTATTCCCATCTCACTTGTTTATTTTCACCAGGTAAACCAATATAACTGCACAAAATTTAGAAATAAACATTTCTGACATGCAAAAAAAACCACAAAAAATTAGTGACCAATATAGCCCCCTTTCTTTATGATGACACCTAACAGCCGACTATCCATAGATTCTGTCATTGCTTGATCTGTTTACACTCAACATTGCGTGCAGCAGCCGCCACAGCCTCCAGACACCACAGCCTCCAGTCACCACAGCCTCCAGACACTGCTCCCAGAGGTGGACTGTTTTCTTTCCCTGTAGATCTCACATTTTATGAGGGACCACAGATTCTCTATGGGGTTCAGATCAGGTGAACAAGGGGGCCATGTCATTATTTTTTCATCTTTTAGACCTTTACTGGCCAGCCACGCTGTGGAGTAGTTGGATGCATGTGATGGAGCATTGTCCTGCATGAAAATCATGTTTTTCTTGAACGATACTGATTTCTTCCTGTACCACTGCTTGAAGAAGTTGTCTTCCAGAAACTGGCAGTAGGTCTGGGAGTTGAGCTTCACTCCATTCTCAACCCGAAAAGGTCACACAAGTTGATCTTTGATGATCCCAGCCCATACCAGTACCCACCTCCACCTTGCTGGTGTCTGAGTCGGAGCGGAGCTCTCTGCCCTTTACTGATCCAGCCTCTGGCCCATCCATCTGCCCATCAAGAGTCACTCTCATTTCATCAGTCCATAAAACCTTTGAAAAATCAGTCTTAAGATATTTCTTGGCCCAGCCTTGACGTTTTATCTTATGTTTCTTGGTCAGAGGTGGTGGTTTATCAGCCTTCCTTACCTTGGCCATGTCCCTGAGTATGGCACACCTTGTGCTTTTTGATACTCCAGTAACGTTGCAGCTGTGAAATATGGCCAAACTGGTGGCAAATGGCATCTTGATTTTCCTCAATTCATGGGCAGTTATTTTGTGCCTTTTTGTCCCGGAACGCTTCTTGCGACCCTGTTGGCTATTTGACATGAAACGCTTGATTGTTAGGTGATCACGCTTCAAAGGTTTGGCAATTTCAAGACTGCTGCATCCCTCTGCAAGACATCTCACAATTTTAGACTTTTCAGAGCCCGTCAAATCTCTCTTCTGACCCATTTTGTCAAAGGAAAGGAAGTTGCCTAATAATTAAGCACACCTTATATAGGGTGTTGATGTCATTACACCGCACCCCTCCTCATTACAGAGATGCACATCACCTGATTTACTTAATTGGCAGTTGGCTTTCACTATACAGCTTGGAGTAGGACAACATGTAGAAAAAGTATCATGTGATCAAAATACTAATTTGCCTAATAATTCTGCACACAGTGTATTGTATTATTCACCCCATAGTCCTTAATGTATTCTAATGCAGCCCTATTGTCCATGTATAAGGTAACGCCATTAGTCCTCATATAATGCAGCCCCCATAATCCTATATGTATTATAACGCATCCCCATAGTCCTTCATATTGTATTATGCAGCCCTATAATCCTCCATATACAGTGCCTACAAGTAGTATTCAACCCCCTGCAGATTTAGCAGGTTTACACATTCGGAATTAACTTGGCATTGTGACATTTGGACTGTAGATCAGCCTGGAAGTGTGAAATGCAGCAAAAAAGAATGTTATTTCTTTTTTTATTTTTTTTTTAAATTGTGAAAAGTTTATTCAGAGGGTCATTTATTATTCAACCCCTCAAACCACCAGAACTGTTTGGTTCCCCTAAAGTATTAAGAAGTATTTCAGGCACAAAGAACAATGAGCTTCACATGTTTGGATTAATTATCTCTTTTTCCAGCCTTTTCTGACTAATTAAGACCCTCCCCAAACTTGTGAACAGCACTCATACATAGTCAACATGGGAAAGACAAAGGAGCATTCCAAGGCCATCAGAGACAAGATCGTGGAGGGTCACAAGGCTGGCAAGGGGTACTAAACCCTTTCTAAGGAGTTGGGCCTACCTGTCTCCACTGTTGGGAGCATCATCCGGAAGTGGAAGGCTTATGGAACTACTGTTAGCCTTCCACGGCCTGGACAGCCTTTGAAAGTTTCCACCCGTGCCGAGGCCAGGCTTGTCCGAAGAGTCAAGGCTAACCCAAGGACAACAAGGAAGGAGCTCCGGGAAGATCTCATGGCAGTGGGGACATTGGTTTCAGTCAATACCATAAGTAACGTACTCCACCGCAATGGTCTCCATTCCAGACGAGCCCGTAAGGTACCTTTACTTTCAAAGCGTCATGTCAAGGCTCGTCTACAGTTTGCTCATGATCACTTGGAGGACTCTGAGACAGACTGGTTCAAGGTTCTCTGGTCTGATGAGACCAAGATCGAGATGTTTGGTGCCAACCACATACGTGACGTTTGGAGACTGGATGGCACTGCATACGACCCCAAGAATACCATCCCTACAGTCAAGCATGGTGATGGCAGCATCATGCTGTGGGGCTGTTTCTCAGCCAAGGGGCCTGGCCATCTGGTCCGCATCCATGGGAAGATGGATAGCACGGCCTACCTGGAGATTTTGGCCAAGAACCTCCGCTCCTCCATCAAGGATCTAAAGATGGGTCGTCATTTCATCTTCCAACAAGACAACGACCCAAAGCTCACAGCCATGAAAACCAAGGCCTGGTTCAAGAGGGAAAAATCAAGGTGTTGCAGTGGCCTAGTCAGTCTCCTGACCTTAACCCAATTGAAAACTTGTGGAAGGAGCTCAAGATTAAAGTCCACATGAGACACCCAAAGAACCTAGATAACTTGGAGAAGATCTGCATGGAGGAGTGGGCCAAGATAACTCCAGAGACCTGTGCTGGCCTGATCAGGTCTTATAAAAGACGATTATTAGCTGTAATTGCAAACAAGGGTTATTCCACAAAATATTAAACCTAGGGGTTGAATAATAATTGACCCACACTTTTATGTTGAAAATTTATTAAAATTTAACTGAGCAACATAACTTGTTGGTTTGTAGGATTTATGCATCTGTTAATAAATCCTGCTCTTGTTTGAGGTTTGCAGGCTCTAACTTATTTGCATCTTATCAAACCTGCTAAATCTGCAGGGGGTTGAATACTACTTGTAGGCACTGTATAATGCACCCCTAAAGTCCATGTATAAGGTAACCCAATTAGTCCTCCATATAATGCAACCCCCTAAGTCCTATATGTATTAAAATGCACCCCATAGTTCTTCATATTGGATTATGCAGCTCCATAGTCCTCCATGTATAATGCACCCCTATATTCCATGTAAAAGGGATCCTTCATATAGTATTATGCACCCCTTATATTCCTGCATATAGTATTTTGCACCCCTTATATTCCTCCATATAGTATTATGCTCCCCTTATATTCCTTCATATAGTTTAGTACACGCCTTATATTCCTCCATATAGTAGTATGCACCCCTTATATTCTGCCATATACTAGTATGCAGCCCCCATATAGTGCACCACCATATTGTGTGCCCCAATATAATATTGTGCGCCAACATATAGTTATATGTGTCACGCTCCCCGGTGCCCGTGCCATGCTCCCCGGTGCCCGTGCCACGCTCCCCGGTTCCCCTGCCACGCTCCCCGGCTCCCCTGCCACGCTCCCCGGCTCCTCTGCCACGCTCCCCGGCTCCTCTGCCACGCTCCCCCGCTCCCGGACCTCGCTTCCCCACTCCCGTGCCACGCTCCCCGGTCCCCTGCTCCTCAGCCTCCATGCTCCCTCACCTGCGTCCTCCAGGCAACCCGGTCCCCGGTCCCGGCGCCCGTCTGCTGTCCTGAGCCGGCCCGGCACTCCTGCCTCCTGTACACCGCATCCTGCTCTGGCTTCTGGCACCCGGGCCTCGCGCATGCGCATTAGGGCGTGCGCGGTCATTGACCTTTTCTTAAAGGGCCAGCGTCCTCCAACAGGATATTGAAGATGCAGGTACAGGGTATATAGGGGGTTCCTTTCCAAGTGGGCGGGGCCTGTTCTTCGTGTTTGCTAAGCTAGGAGTCAGGTCTCCCTGTGCCATTGTCTCGTACTCACCTATCTCTCTTGTAGAGCCGCTCCTGTCCCGCCAACCGGTCCTGACGGTTCCAGAACCCCGAACGGACTGTCCGCCATCTTCTCAGTCCCTACCGTCTCCGATTCCTGGATCTGTGCGGTGACCGATCTCCCCGTTCCGCTGGTTGTGGACCCTGCCTGACATCATCTCGGCCTCCGAACCTGCGCTCCGTCACCCGGACTACCTTCAGAGACTCCGTGATCCCAGGGACTTCTACACCCACTCCTCTGAACGGACTGTCCTGCTACCCGTAGTGCTTCGGCTACCGGGCACCTTGCCCTCGGTTGGGTGCTCAGTCCAGTGGATCCACCTCCTGGGCCTACCCGTCATCCTGGTCCTAACAATATGCAGCCCCATATACTATTTTGCATCCCCAATAAATGCTTCCCCATAGTCCTCTGGAATTCCTGATTAAATACACAAATATACTCACTTCTCCTCATTCAGCCACTGCCCTAGTCTCCTCAGCGTGTGTCCACTGTTATGCCACTCTGACATTTTAGCACATCAGTGCGCAGTAGTGACGTCACTGCTAGAGATGAGCGATGTTCGAGGTTCGCCAATTTCATGTTCGAGTGATTTTTGCTAAAAGCTCGACAGTTCGAGTTACGTTCGAGAACGGTTCGATCACCAAAAAGCCTAGCTAGTTACTAGCTGGCTTTTCACTGTAATCGTGTGAGTCACTCTGTGATTCACACTATTATCAAATTTCAGCTTATAGTGTGCGGGGGGGACGGGGTTTAGATCTGTGCTACTGCAAAGTGCTGAGAGAATGCCGATCACCATTTATTAATTTTTTTTTCCCCTAACCGCGCGTGCAGTGGAGCGTTCCAAGCTGTCAGCAAATCACAGACACAAACACAGCTAAGTTGATTTTTGCCAGACAAGCAAGGGCATGTGTCATAGGCTGTGCATGTCACATGTCCTTAACCTATAAGATACGGCCATTTTCCCCTTCGCCGCTATTATCTGTCTTCTACGTGTGGGTGACAGTCACCGCTCACGCTGCTGCTGCTGCTGCTGTGTGCGCTATAGAGATACAGTGCAATCTACACAGCGCTTTAGGGATTAGGGACTGCTGGTTATTTCAGCCCTTTTCAGGGCTGATTTACAGGCATTCATAGCCATAGCTGCTAAGCATGTCCGTGCAAATGCGGTGTAGGGATTTAGATAACAGCGTCTGGCTACCTCAGCTCAGGCAATTCCTTACTGCATTTTTTCATTAGCAGGGATAGAAAGTGAGGCTTCCTTTGCTGTCCTGCTCCCCAGAGCACCCGTGCATTCTACCCACATGCACATTTTTGCCACGCTATTTTATTTGCCCAAGGAGCTGACACTTTTTGTGCCATCCTAAAAGTGTCTGGAATACTACCTTAGTGTTCCTTTGCTGTCTTGCTACCTACAGCACCCGTGCATTATACCCACCTGCCCATTTTTGCCATGCTATTTTATTTGCCCTAAGAGCTGACACTTTTTGTGACATCCTAAAAGTGTCTGAGATAGTACCTTAGGGCGGCTTTGCACACTACGACATCGCAGGTGCGATGTCGGTGGGGTCAAATTGAAAGTGACGCACATCCGGCATCGCATGCGACATCGTAGTGTGTAAAGCCTAGATGATACGATTAACGAGCGCAAAATCGTCGTAATCGTATCATCGGTGCAGCGTCGGCGTAATCCATAATTACACTGACGCGACGGTCCGATGTTGTTCCTCGTTCCTGCGGCAGCACACATCACTGTGTGTGAAGCCGCAGGAGCGAGGAACATCTCCTACCGGCGTCACCGCGGCTTCCGTAGGATATGCGGAAGGAAGGAGGTGGGCAGGATGTTCACATCCTGCTCATCTCCGCCCCTCCGCCGCTATTGGCCGCCTGCCGTGTGACGTCGCTATGACGCCGCACGACCCGCCCCCTTAGGAAGGAGGCGGGTCGCCGGCCAGAGCGACGGTCGCAGGGCAGGTGAGTGCGCGTGAAGCTGGCGTAGCGATAATTTTTGCTACGCCAGCTATCACACGATATCGTACCTGCGACGGGGGCGGGGACTATCGCGTGCGACATCGCAGCATCGGCTTGCGATGTCGCAACGTGCAAAGCCCGCCTTAGTGTTCCTTTGCTGTCCTGCTACCCACAGCACCCGTGCATTATACCCACCTGCCCATTTTTGCCATGCTATTTTATTTGACCAAAGAGCTGACACTTTTTGTGCCATCCTAAAAGTGTCTGGAATACTACGTTAGTGTCCCTTTGCTGTCCTGCTACCCACAGCACCCGGGCATTCTACCCAACTGCCCATTTTTCCCACACAATTCTATTTGCAAACTGTGCTGCCACTGTTAGGGGCATATTAAAATTGTCTGGGATAGTCAGTGTTGGTTCTTCAGCTGTCAATAAAGCTAGACCACCGCTGCAATCTACAGCACCTCTCCATTTTTGCTACCACATTTTAAGTGTCCAATCTTTTCGCTAACAAAATGAGTGGCAAAAGGACAGATGCTGGTGGAAAGGGGAACAGGCGTGTTGGAAAAGGAAAAAAAGTTTGTGTCCGTGGGGTAGGTGGGAAAGCTACATTAACATCTGCTGAAGAAATGCCATCTTCCAGCAAAAGTAAGATGTCTACTACTTTCCGTGGACAATCCGATGTGCTTCCTTTTTTACGGAACCGAACAACTGTAACAAAGGTAGATGATGCACAAAAAAAAACAAGCTTGAATGGATCTCAAGTGCTCCAACAAGTGGCCTCTCCTCCACCTCAACTTCAACATCCAAAAAACAACAGTCCTCTGAGTTGTCATCCCAATCGCACTTGCTTTCTCCCAGCTCTCAAGTCTCCACCCGCCCTGAAGAGTATGGTGTAACAGAGATGGCTGAGTCTGCAGAGCTGTTCAGTCACACTATAGCCTCTGGGAATCAGAGGTCTGTTGCCAAGCTACAGTGAGTACAGACCAGGAAATGGTCTGCAGTGATGCCCAGAAGCTTTGTGAGTCTGATTCAGGCCTTGATGACCAAGTTTCTGAGCATAATGTAGACCCTCATTCCCAAACTGTAACACCTGTTGGTAGAGACAATGAGGAACATACTGATGATGATGAGACGCAGATACCAGATTGGGATGACAACTTAACTTGATAATGAAGTTCTAGATCCCACTTACTGTCAACCCACACTCAGGCACTCGAGGAGGACACCAGAGGCGGTGGAGGAGGATGCAACTGATGACGAAGTTACCTTGCGCCTTCCTGGACAGAGTCGGAGAACTGGAAGCACGTCAACAACTGCATCCTCAGCCACAACTCTGCCTCTGAGCACAAGTCGGGGTGGCTCTGCAGGTCGCATGGCCTCTAAGCCTTGCCTAGCCGGGTCCTTTTTTGACCTTGCAAAGGATCTCCCAAATCATGTGATCTGTAAAATTTGTCACCAATCTATAAGTAAAGGCCAAAACCTCACCAGTTTGACAACTTCTTCCATGAATCGTCACATGAATAACAAGCATAAGTCCCAGTGGGAAGCTCACCGTGCTGCAATGCGGCCTAGCGGAGCGAGACAACCACCGCCTGCCCCTTCAAATTCCTCCGCGCGCCCTTCATCTTCTATGACTGTGGGGACAGCTGTCACACATGTTTTTCCACGCAGATCTTCCACCTCTTTAACCGCAACAGCCAGTTTGCTTGGCAGGTTGTCAGTTGGTTTGGAAGGGGAAACAAGTGCTGGTGTAGAGCTCTCTCAGACATCGAGAGCATCAACTTTGGATGAAGGCAACATCATGTCTCCGCCTGCACTTTCCTCACAGATCTGCAGTTTTCCAGGGACACCCTACTCACCACCGTCTCCACACAGCAGCCAGATCTCGGTCCCTCAGATGTGGACAAATAAAAGGCCATTTCCTCCGAGCCATGACAAAGCTAAGAGGTTGACTTTCACCCTCTGTAAGCTCTTGGCTACCGAAATGCTGCCTTTCCACCTGGTGGACACAGAGGATTTTCAAGACCTTATATCAGTCGCAGTGCCACAGTGCCAGATGCCCAGTCGCCACTACTTCTCCAAGAAAGGTATGCCTGCGCTACACCAGCATGTCGCACACAACATCGCCGCTTCCTTGAGAAACTCTGTGTGTGACAGGGTGCATTTCCCCACCGATACTTGGACCAGTAAGCATGGACATGGGCGTTACATGTCGCTGACTGGGCACTGGGTAACTATGGTGAGAGATGGTGAGGGGTCTGCTGAACAAGTCTTGCCGTCCCCACGACTTGTGCGTCAATCCTCTGTATGTCGAAGTTCCTCCACTGCTTCTGCCTCCTCAACCTCATCTGGGTCCTCCACCTCCGCCCAAAGCCTGTGTGGTCAGGCCACCCGCGTTGTAACTGTGCACAAGGAATCCCACACACCTCCTTACTATGCTGGCAGTAGAGCTCAACGGCATCAGGCGGTCTTTACGTTGAAATGTCTGGGAAATAAGAGTCACACAGCTGAGGAGTTGTGGTCAGCTCTGCACTCAGAGTTTCGTAAATGGTTGTCTCCACTCAACCTGCAGCCAGGTAAGGCCGTGTGCGACAATGCTGCAAACTTGGGTGCGGCCCCTCGCCGGGGCAAGGTGACACACGTGCCTTGTATGGCTCACATTTTGAACCTTGTTGTCCAGCAATTTTTCACCCACTATCCCGACCTAGATGGGCTTCTGCACAGGGCACGGTCACTCTCTGCTCACTTCCGCCGTTCAACCGCCGCAGCTGACCGACTTGCATCGCTGCAGAGGTCTTTCGGCCTGCTGGTTCATCGCCTGAAATGCGATGTGACGACACGCTGGAATTCGACTCTCCACATGTTACAGCGACTGTGGCAGCACCGCCGAGCCCTGGTGCAATACGTTATGACGTATAGCCTGGGCCAACGAGATGCAGAGGTGGGGCAGATCACGCTGATGGAGTGGTCTCAGATCAAGGACCTATGCACCCTTCTGCACAGCTTCGACATGGCGACGAATATGTTTAGCGCTGACAATGCCATTATTAGCATGACAACGGAAGGGTTAACAAGATCTACAAGGACCAGACGTTCATCATCAACAAGGCGGCAGGCATGGGACAGTGGGGGAGAGGGATTAACAAGGGCGCATGGTAGCAGCCAAACTGTTTAGGAAGGGGCAGGAGCCCATGAAGAAATGGAGGACGAACTGTCGATGGGCATGGAAGACTCAGCTGATGAGGGAGACCTTGGTCAAATTTCGGTTGTTCGAGGTTGGGAGGATATGTCAGAGGAAGGCAGCATGGTTATCACCTCGCCGCCACCAACACAGCAAGGACTTGGTCCGCAGGGATGCGCAAGACACATGAGTGCCTTCTTGCTGCACTACCTTCAACATGACCCTCGGATTGTCCGAATTAGAAGTAATGATGACTACTGGCTTGCCACACTCTTAGATCCCCGGTACAAGTCCAAGTTTTGCAAAATAATTCCAGCCATAGAAAGGGACGCACGTATGCAGGAGTATCAGCAGAAGCTGTTACTCGATCTTAGCTCGGCTTTTCCACCAAACAACCGTGCAGGTGCAGGGAGTGAATCTCCCAGTTGTAACTTGACAAACAGGGGACTGTCTCGTCATCAACAGTCAAACCGTACCAGCAGCACCGTATCTGGTGGTAACAGCAGTTTTATTGAATCGTTTCATAATTTTTTAGACCCTCCTTTGCAAGGCCACCAGAGACAAGAAGTCTGACACATAGTCAACGGCTGGAGAGGATGATACAGGAGTATCTCCAAATGAACATCGATGCCATGACTTTGCAAATGGAGCCTTGCTCATTTTGGGCTTCAAATCTTGAAAAATGGCCAGAGCTCTCCACTTACGCCTTGGAGATCTTGTCATGTCCCGCGGCCAGCGATGTCTCTGAATGTGTCTTCAGTGCTGCTGGGTGTGTGCTGACAGATAAGCGCACGCGTCTGTCCAGTGACAATGTGGACAGACTAACGTTCATCAAGATGAACAAGTCATGGATCAGCAAGGACTTTGCTACCCCGGTGTCATCCTGGGGAGAGTAAAGGCTTGTGGATTTGGATTGTGCTTGATGCAAGTCAACATGTGAAGTTTACAACTAGGGCACAAGTGATGCCACTGAAGTGGTGTGTGTGGGGCCCAATTTTTGGAAAAAAGGGAGACTCCGCTTGGAGTCCCCTTGCTGTGTTTTTAAAAATGATCCAAGATGAACAAGTCATAGTTCAGCAAGGACTTTGCTACCTACCCAGGTGTCATCCTGAAGACAGTTAAGGCTGGCGTATTTTTGAATGTGCTTGATGCAAATCAACAGGTCAAGTTTGCAACTGGGGCACAAGTGATGCCACTGAAGGGGTGTGTGTGGCCCAATTTTTGGAAAAAAGAAAGACTCTGCTTAGAGTCCCTTTGCTGTGTTTTACATGATTTTAGAAGGGCGTGCCATGCCTATATCTGTGTCTCCTCCTCTTTTTCCTCGTCCAGCTGTTTCGTTTTCGCATGAGTATATGTCCTTGTCACTTTCCCATGTGTTTGTGGTATGTTGTGAGTTGTTTGTCACCTTTTGGACACCTTTGAAGGTGTTTTCTATGTATTTTTAGGTGTTTGCCTCCCATTGTTTTCAATGGGGTTCGAGAGGTTCGTCAAACGGCACCTCGAACGGAGCCTTCAGAGGCTCGCTCATCTCTAGTAACCGCAGTCCTCCATGCTGAAACATCAGTGTCTCACAGACACATAGTAGTAGAATGATAAGAAATAGAGTGTTCTGCTCCTCCTCGCATTGTTCCTTTCAATTGTATTGGCATCTGTGATGGTGATGCCGATATAAATGAAAGTACGATCGTCGTCAGGAGGTCCACGGGGCCACAGTGACTCACGGGCCCAATCTAGACAGCTCACTAGTGAATCATCTAGAATAGAGTGGCAAAAATGAGGTGCTCAAAATATCCACTCTGATCTAGACGGCTCACTGCTGAATCACCTAAAACAGAGTGGCTAAAATGAGGTCCTCAAAAAATCCACTCTGATATAGACGGCTCACTACTGAAGCAGCTAGAACGGAGTGGCTAAAATGAGGTCCTCAAAAAATCCACTACGACACAATGTGGATATTATGAGGACTTTCAGCTGCGCTCTGTTACGGTTTTTGCTTTGAGGCTCCTCCCACTCTTCGAAAAAATCCATTGCAGTCACCTCAGTACCAAATGTACCTAATGTAGTGGCTAAAATGAGGTCCTCAAAAAATCCACTCTGATATAGACGGCTCACTACTGAAGCAGCTAGAACGGAGTGGCTTTTTTGAGGTCCTCAAAAAATCCACTACGACACAATGTGGATATTATGAGGACTTTCAGCTGCGCACTGTTACGCTTTTTGCTTTGAGGCTCCTCCCACTCTTCGAAAAAATCCATTGCAGTCACCTCAGTACCAAAGGTACATAATGTAGTGGCTAAAATGAGGTCCTCAAAAAATCCACTCTGATATAGACGGCTCACTACTGAAGCAGCTAGAACGGAGTGGCTTTTTTGAGGTCCTCAAAAAATCCACTACGACACAATGTGGATATTATGAGGACTTTCAGCTGCGCTCTGCTACGCTTTTTGCTTTGAGGCTCCTCCCACTCTTCGAAAAAATTCATTGCAGTCACCTCAGTACCAAATGTACATAATGTAGTGGCTAAAATGAGGTCCTCAAAAAATCCACTCTGATATAGACGGCTCACTACTGAAGCAGCTAGAACGGAGTGGCTTTTTTGAGGTCCTCAAAAAATCCACTACGACACAATGTGGATATTATGAGGACTTTCAGCTGCGCTCTGTTACGCTTTTTGCTTTGAGGCTCCTCCCACTCTTCGAAAAAATCCATTGCAGTCACCTCAGTACCAAATGTACATAATGTAGTGGCTAAAATGAGGTCCTCAAAAAATCCACTCTGATATAGACGGCTCACTACTGAAGCAGCTAGAACGGAGTGGCTTTTTTGAGGTCCTCAAAAAATCCACTACGACACAATGTGGATATTATGAGGACTTTCAGCTGCGCACTGTTACGCTTTTTGCTTTGAGGCTCCTCCCACTCTTCGAAAAAATCCATTGCAGTCACCTCAGTACCAAATGTACATAATGTAGTGGCTAAAATGAGGTCCTCAAAAAATCCACTCTGATATAGACGGCTCACTACTGAAGCAGCTAGAACGGAGTGGCTAAAATGAGGTCCTCAAAAAATCCACTACGACACAATGTGGATATTATGAGGACTTTCAGCTGCGCTCTGTTACGCTTTTTGCTTTGAGGCTCCTCCCACTCTTCGGAAAAATCCATTGCAGTCACCTCAGTACCAAATGTACATAATGTAGTGGCTAAAATGAGGTCCTCAAAAAATCCACTCTGATATAGACGGCTCACTACTGAAGCAGCTAGAACGGAGTGGCTTTTTTGAGGTCCTCAAAAAATCCACTACGACACAATGTGGATATTATGAGGACTTTCAGCTGCGCTCTGTTACGCTTTTTGCTTTGAGGCTCCTCCCACTCTTCGAAAAAATCCATTGCAGTCACCTCAGTACCAAATGTACATAATGTAGTGGCTAAAATGAGGTCCTCAAAAAATCCACTCTGATATAGACGGCTCACTACTGAAGCAGCTAGAACGGAGTGGCTAAAATGAGGTCCTCAAAAAATCCACTACGACACAATGTGGATATTATGAGGACTTTCAGCTGCGCTCTGTTACGCTTTTTGCTTTGAGGCTCCTCCCACTCTTCGGAAAAATCCATTGCAGTCACCTCAGTACCAAATGTACATAATGTAGTGGCTAAAATGAGGTCCTCAAAAAATCCTCTCTGATATAGACGGCTCACTACTGAAGCAGCTAGAACGGAGTGGCTTTTTTGAGGTCCTCAAAAAATCCACTACGACACAATGTGGATATTATGAGGACTTTCAGCTGCGCTCTGTTACGCTTTTTGCTTTGAGGCTCCTCCCACTCTTCGAAAAAATCCATTGCAGTCACCTCAGTACCAAATGTACATAATGTAGTGGCTAAAATGAGGTCCTCAAAAAATCCACTCTGATATAGACGGCTCACTACTGAAGCAGCTAGAACGGAGTGGCTTTTTTGAGGTCCTCAAAAAATCCACTACGACACAATGTGGATATTATGAGGACTTTCAGCTGCGCTCTGTTACGGTTTTTGCTTTGAGGCTCCTCCCACTCTTCGAAAAAATCCATTGCAGTCACCTCAGTACCAAATATACATAATGTAGTGGCTAAAATGAGGTCCTCAAAAAATCCACTCTGATATAGACGGCTCACTACTGAAGCAGCTAGAACGGAGTGGCTTTTTTGAGGTCCTCAAAAAATCCACTACGACACAATGTGGATATTATGAGGACTTTCAGCTGCGCACTGTTACGCTTTTTGCTTTGAGGCTCCTCCCACTCTTCGAAAAAATCCATTGCAGTCAACTCAGTACCAAATGTACATAATGTAGTGGCTAAAATGAGGTCCTCAAAAAATCCACTCTGATATAGACGGCTCACTACTGAAGCAGCTAGAACGGAGTGGCTTTTTTGAGGTCCTCAAAAAATCCACTACGACACAATGTGGATATTATGAGGACTTTCAGCTGCGCTCTGTTACGCTTTTTGCTATGAGGCTCCTCCCACTCTTCGAAAAAATCCATTGCAGTCACCTCAGTAAATGTACATAATGTAGTGGCTAAAATGAGGTCCTCAAAAAATCCACTCTGATATAGACGGCTCACTACTGAAGCAGCTAGAACGGAGTGGCTTTTTTGAGGTCCTCAAAAAATCCACTACGACACAATGTGGATATTATGAGGACTTTCAGCTGCGCACTGTTACGGTTTTTGCTTTGAGGCTCCTCCCACTCTTCGAAAAAATCCATTGCAGTCACCTCAGTACCAAATGTACATAATGTAGTGGCTAAAATGAGGTCCTCAAAAAATCCACTCTGATATAGACGGCTCACTACTGAAGCAGCTAGAACGGAGTGGCTAAAATGAGGTCCTCAAAAAATCCACTACGACACAATGTGGATATTATGAGGACTTTCAGCTGCGCACTGTTACGCTTTTTGCTTTGAGGCTCCTCCCACTCTTCGAAAAAATCCATTGCAGTCACCTCAGTACCAAATGTACATAATGTAGTGGCTAAAATGAGGTCCTCAAAAAATCCACTCTGATATAGACGGCTCACTACTGAAGCAGCTAGAACGGAGTGGCTTTTTTGAGGTCCTCAAAAAATCCACTACGACACAATGTGGATATTATGAGGACTTTCAGCTGCGCACTGTTACGTTTTTTGCTTTGAGGCTCCTCCCACTCTTCGAAAAAATCCATTGCAGTCACCTCAGTACCAAATGTACATAATGTAGTGGCTAAAATGAGGTCCTCAAAAAATCCACTCTGATATAGACGGCTCACTACTGAAGCAGCTAGAACGGAGTGGCTAAAATGAGGTCCTCAAAAAATCCACTACGACACAATGTGGATATTATGAGGACTTTCAGCTGCGCTCTGTTACGCTTTTTGCTTTGAGGCTCCTCCCACTCTTCGAAAAAATCCATTGCAGTCACCTCAGTACCAAATGTACATAATGTAGTGGCTAAAATGAGGTCCTCAAAAAATCCACTCTGATATAGACGGCTCACTACTGAAGCAGCTAGAACGGAGTGGCTAAAATGAGGTCCTCAAAAAATCCACTACGACACAATGTGGATATTATGAGGACTTTCAGCTGCGCACTGTTACGCTTTTTGCTTTGAGGCTCCTCCCACTCTTCGAAAAAATCCATTGCAGTCACCTCAGTACCAAATGTACATAATGTAGTGGCTAAAATGAGGTCCTCAAAAAATCCACTCTGATATAGACGGCTCACTACTGAAGCAGCTAGAACGGAGTGGCTTTTTTGAGGTCCTCAAAAAATCCACTACGACACAATGTGGATATTATGAGGACTTTCAGCTGCGCACTGTTACGGTTTTTGCTTTGAGGCTCCTCCCACTCTTCGAAAAAATCCATTGCAGTCACCTCAGTACCAAATGTACATAATGTAGTGGCTAAAATGAGGTCCTCAAAAAATCCACTCTGATATAGACGGCTCACTACTGAAGCAGCTAGAACGGAGTGGCTAAAATGAGGTCCTCAAAAAATCCACTACGACACAATGTGGATATTATGAGGACTTTCAGCTGCGCACTGTTACGCTTTTTGCTTTGAGGCTCCTCCCACTCTTCGAAAAAATCCATTGCAGTCACCTCAGTACCAAATGTACATAATGTAGTGGCTAAAATGAGGTCTTCAAAAAATCCACTCTGATATAGACGGCTCACTACTGAAGCAGCTAGAACGGAGTGGCTAAAATGAGGTCCTCAAAAAATCCACTACGACACAATGTGGATATTATGAGGACTTTCAGCTGCGCACTGTTACGGTTTTTGCTTTGAGGCTCCTCCCACTCTTCGAAAAAATCCATTGCAGTCACCTCAGTACCAAATGTACATAATGTAGTGGCTAAAATGAGGTCCTCAAAAAATCCACTCTGATATAGACGGCTCACTACTGAAGCAGCTAGAACGGAGTGGCTAAAATGAGGTCCTCAAAAAATCCACTACGACACAATGTGGATATTATGAGGACTTTCAGCTGCGCACTGTTACGCTTTTTGCTTTGAGGCTCCTCCCACTCTTCGAAAAAATCCATTGCAGTCACCTCAGTACCAAATGTACATAATGTAGTGGCTAAAATGAGGTCCTCAAAAAATCCACTCTGATATAGACGGCTCACTACTGAAGCAGCTAGAACGGAGTGGCTTTTTTGAGGTCCTCAAAAAATCCACTACGACACAATGTGGATATTATGAGGACTTTCAGCTGCGCACTGTTACGTTTTTTGCTTTGAGGCTCCTCCCACTCTTCGAAAAAATCCATTGCAGTCACCTCAGTACCAAATGTACATAATGTAGTGGCTAAAATGAGGTCCTCAAAAAATCCACTCTGATATAGACGGCTCACTACTGAAGCAGCTAGAACGGAGTGGCTAAAATGAGGTCCTCAAAAAATCCACTACGACACAATGTGGATATTATGAGGACTTTCAGCTGCGCTCTGTTACGCTTTTTGCTTTGAGGCTCCTCCCACTCTTCGAAAAAATCCATTGCAGTCACCTCAGTACCAAATGTACATAATGTAGTGGCTAAAATGAGGTCCTCAAAAAATCCACTCTGATATAGACGGCTCACTACTGAAGCAGCTAGAACGGAGTGGCTAAAATGAGGTCCTCAAAAAATCCACTACGACACAATGTGGATATTATGAGGACTTTCAGCTGCGCACTGTTACGCTTTTTGCTTTGAGGCTCCTCCCACTCTTCGAAAAAATCCATTGCAGTCACCTCAGTACCAAATGTACATAATGTAGTGGCTAAAATGAGGTCCTCAAAAAATCCACTCTGATATAGACGGCTCACTACTGAAGCAGCTAGAACGGAGTGGCTTTTTTGAGGTCCTCAAAAAATCCACTACGACACAATGTGGATATTATGAGGACTTTCAGCTGCGCACTGTTACGGTTTTTGCTTTGAGGCTCCTCCCACTCTTCGAAAAAATCCATTGCAGTCACCTCAGTACCAAATGTACATAATGTAGTGGCTAAAATGAGGTCCTCAAAAAATCCACTCTGATATAGACGGCTCACTACTGAAGCAGCTAGAACGGAGTGGCTAAAATGAGGTCCTCAAAAAATCCACTACGACACAATGTGGATATTATGAGGACTTTCAGCTGCGCACTGTTACGCTTTTTGCTTTGAGGCTCCTCCCACTCTTCGAAAAAATCCATTGCAGTCACCTCAGTACCAAATGTACATAATGTAGTGGCTAAAATGAGGTCTTCAAAAAATCCACTCTGATATAGACGGCTCACTACTGAAGCAGCTAGAACGGAGTGGCTAAAATGAGGTCCTCAAAAAATCCACTACGACACAATGTGGATATTATGAGGACTTTCAGCTGCGCTCTGTTACGCTTTTTGCTTTGAGGCTCCTCCCACTCTTCGAAAAAATCCATTGCAGTCACCTCAGTACCAAATGTACATAATGTAGTGGCTAAAATGAGGTCCTCAAAAAATCCACTCTGATATAGACGGCTCACTACTGAAGCAGCTAGAACGGAGTGGCTAAAATGAGGTCCTCAAAAAATCCACTACGACACAATGTGGATATTATGAGGACTTTCAGCTGCGCTCTGTTACGCTTTTTGCTTTGAGGCTCCTCCCACTCTTCGAAAAAATCCATTGCAGTCACCTCAGTACCAAATGTACATAATGTAGTGGCTAAAATGAGGTCTTCAAAAAATCCACTCTGATATAGACGGCTCACTACTGAAGCAGCTAGAACGGAGTGGCTAAAATGAGGTCCTCAAAAAATCCACTACGACACAATGTGGATATTATGAGGACTTTCAGCTGCGCTCTGTTACGCTTTTTGCTTTGAGGCTCCTCCCACTCTTCGAAAAAATCCATTGCAGTCACCTCAGTACCAAATGTACATAATGTAGTGGCTAAAATGAGGTCCTCAAAAAATCCACTCTGATATAGACGGCTCACTACTGAAGCAGCTAGAACGGAGTGGCTAAAATGAGGTCCTCAAAAAATCCACTACGACACAATGTGGATATTATGAGGACTTTCAGCTGCGCTCTGTTACGCTTTTTGCTTTGAGGCTCCTCCCACTCTTCGAAAAAATCCATTGCAGTCACCTCAGTACCAAATGTACATAATGTAGTGGCTAAAATGAGGTCCTCAAAAAATCCACTCTGATATAGACGGCTCACTACTGAAGCAGGTAGAACGGAGTGGCTAAAATGAGGTCCTCAAAAAATCCACTACGACACAATGTGGATATTATGAGGACTTTCAGCTGCGCACTGTTACGCTTTTTGCTTTGAGGCTCCTCCCACTCTTCGAAAAAATCCATTGCAGTCACCTCAGTACCAAATGTACATAATGTAGTGGCTAAAATGAGGTCCTCAAAAAATCCACTCTGATATAGACGGCTCACTACTGAAGCAGCTAGAACGGAGTGGCTTTTTTGAGGTCCTCAAAAAATCCACTACGACACAATGTGGATATTATGAGGACTTTCAGCTGCGCACTGTTACGCTTTTTGCTTTGAGGCTCCTCCCACTCTTCGAAAAAATACATTGCAGTCACCTCAGTACCAAAGGTACATAATGTAGTGGCTAAAATGAGGTCCTCAAAAAATCCACTCTGATATAGACGGCTCACTACTGACGCAGCTAGAACGGAGTGGCTAAAATGAGGTCCTCAAAAAATCCACTCTGATATAGACGGCTCACTACTGAAGCAGCTAGAACGGAGTGGCTTTTTTGAGGTCCTCAAAAAATCCACTACGACACAATGTGGATATTATGAGGACTTTCAGCTGCGCTCTGTTACGCTTTTTGCTTTGAGGCTCCTCCCACTCTTCGAAAAAATCCATTGCAGTCACCTCAGTACCAAATGTACATAATGTAGTGGCTAAAATGAGGTCCTCAAAAAATCCACTCTGATATAGACGGCTCACTACTGAAGCAGGTAGAACGGAGTGGCTAAAATGAGGTCCTCAAAAAATCCACTACGACACAATGTGGATATTATGAGGACTTTCAGCTGCGCACTGTTACGCTTTTTGCTTTGAGGCTCCTCCCACTCTTCGAAAAAATCCATTGCAGTCACCTCAGTACCAAATGTACATAATGTAGTGGCTAAAATGAGGTCCTCAAAAAATCCACTCTGATATAGACGGCTCACTACTGAAGCAGCTAGAACGGAGTGGCTTTTTTGAGGTCCTCAAAAAATCCACTACGACACAATGTGGATATTATGAGGACTTTCAGCTGCGCTCTGTTACGCTTTTTGCTTTGAGGCTCCTCCCACTCTTCGAAAAAATCCATTGCAGTCACCTCAGTACCAAATGTACATAATGTAGTGGCTAAAATGAGGTCCTCAAAAAATCCACTCTGATATAGACGGCTCACTACTGAAGCAGCTAGAACGGAGTGGCTAAAATGAGGTCCTCAAAAAATCCACTACGACACAATGTGGATATTATGAGGACTTTCAGCTGCGCACTGTTACGCTTTTTGCTTTGAGGCTCCTCCCACTCTTCGAAAAAATCCATTGCAGTCACCTCAGTACCAAATATACATAATGTAGTGGCTAAAATGAGGTCCTCAAAAAATCCACTCTGATATAGACGGCTCACTACTGAAGCAGCTAGAACGGAGTGGCTTTTTTGAGGTCCTCAAAAAATCCACTACGACACAATGTGGATATTATGAGGACTTTCAGCTGCGCACTGTTACGTTTTTTGCTTTGAGGCTCCTCCCACTCTTCGAAAAAATCCATTGCAGTCACCTCAGTACCAAATGTACATAATGTAGTGGCTAAAATGAGGTCCTCAAAAAATCCACTCTGATATAGACGGCTCACTACTGAAGCAGGTAGAACGGAGTGGCTAAAATGAGGTCCTCAAAAAATCCACTACGACACAATGTGGATATTATGAGGACTTTCAGCTGCGCTCTGTTACGCTTTTTGCTTTGAGGCTCCTCCCACTCTTCGAAAAAATCCATTGCAGTCACCTCAGTACCAAATGTACATAATGTAGTGGCTAAAATGAGGTCCTCAAAAAATCCACTCTGATATAGACGGCTCACTACTGAAGCAGGTAGAACGGAGTGGCTAAAATGAGGTCCTCAAAAAATCCACTACGACACAATGTGGATATTATGAGGACTTTCAGCTGCGCACTGTTACGCTTTTTGCTTTGAGGCTCCTCCCACTCTTCGAAAAAATCCATTGCAGTCACCTCAGTACCAAATGTACATAATGTAGTGGCTAAAATGAGGTCTTCAAAAAATCCACTCTGATATAGACGGCTCACTACTGAAGCAGCTAGAACGGAGTGGCTTTTTTGAGGTCCTCAAAAAATCCACTACGACACAATGTGGATATTATGAGGACTTTCAGCTGCGCTCTGTTACGCTTTTTGCTTTGAGGCTCCTCCCACTCTTCGAAAAAATCCATTGCAGTCACCTCAGTACCAAATGTACATAATGTAGTGGCTAAAATGAGGTCCTCAAAAAATCCACTCTGATATAGACGGCTCACTACTGAAGCAGCTAGAACGGAGTGGCTAAAATGAGGTCCTCAAAAAATCCACTACGACACAATGTGGATATTATGAGGACTTTCAGCTGCGCTCTGTTACGCTTTTTGCTTTGAGGCTCCTCCCACTCTTCGAAAAAATCCATTGCAGTCACCTCAGTACCAAATGTACATAATGTAGTGGCTAAAATGAGGTCCTCAAAAAATCCACTCTGATATAGACGGCTCACTACTGAAGCAGGTAGAACGGAGTGGCTAAAATGAGGTCCTCAAAAAATCCACTACGACACAATGTGGATATTATGAGGACTTTCAGCTGCGCACTGTTACGCTTTTTGCTTTGAGGCTCCTCCCACTCTTCGAAAAAATCCATTGCAGTCACCTCAGTACCAAATGTACATAATGTAGTGGCTAAAATGAGGTCCTCAAAAAATCCACTCTGATATAGACGGCTCACTACTGAAGCAGCTAGAACGGAGTGGCTAAAATGAGGTCCTCAAAAAATCCACTACGACACAATGTGGATATTATGAGGACTTTCAGCTGCGCTCTGTTACGCTTTTTGCTTTGAGGCTCCTCCCACTCTTCGAAAAAATCCATTGCAGTCACCTCAGTACCAAATGTACATAATGTAGTGGCTAAAATGAGGTCCTCAAAAAATCCACTCTGATATAGACGGCTCACTACTGAAGCAGGTAGAACGGAGTGGCTAAAATGAGGTCCTCAAAAAATCCACTACGACACAATGTGGATATTATGAGGACTTTCAGCTGCGCACTGTTACGCTTTTTGCTTTGAGGCTCCTCCCACTCTTCGAAAAAATCCATTGCAGTCACCTCAGTACCAAATGTACATAATGTAGTGGCTAAAATGAGGTCCTCAAAAAATCCACTCTGATATAGACGGCTCACTACTGAAGCAGCTAGAACGGAGTGGCTTTTTTGAGGTCCTCAAAAAATCCACTACGACACAATGTGGATATTATGAGGACTTTCAGCTGCGCACTGTTACGCTTTTTGCTTTGAGGCTCCTCCCACTCTTCGAAAAAATACATTGCAGTCACCTCAGTACCAAAGGTACATAATGTAGTGGCTAAAATGAGGTCCTCAAAAAATCCACTCTGATATAGACGGCTCACTACTGACGCAGCTAGAACGGAGTGGCTAAAATGAGGTCCTCAAAAAATCCACTCTGATATAGACGGCTCACTACTGAAGCAGCTAGAACGGAGTGGCTTTTTTGAGGTCCTCAAAAAATCCACTACGACACAATGTGGATATTATGAGGACTTTCAGCTGCGCTCTGTTACGCTTTTTGCTTTGAGGCTCCTCCCACTCTTCGAAAAAATCCATTGCAGTCACCTCAGTACCAAATGTACATAATGTAGTGGCTAAAATGAGGTCCTCAAAAAATCCACTCTGATATAGACGGCTCACTACTGAAGCAGGTAGAACGGAGTGGCTAAAATGAGGTCCTCAAAAAATCCACTACGACACAATGTGGATATTATGAGGACTTTCAGCTGCGCACTGTTACGCTTTTTGCTTTGAGGCTCCTCCCACTCTTCGAAAAAATCCATTGCAGTCACCTCAGTACCAAATGTACATAATGTAGTGGCTAAAATGAGGTCCTCAAAAAATCCACTCTGATATAGACGGCTCACTACTGAAGCAGCTAGAACGGAGTGGCTTTTTTGAGGTCCTCAAAAAATCCACTACGACACAATGTGGATATTATGAGGACTTTCAGCTGCGCTCTGTTACGCTTTTTGCTTTGAGGCTCCTCCCACTCTTCGAAAAAATCCATTGCAGTCACCTCAGTACCAAATGTACATAATGTAGTGGCTAAAATGAGGTCCTCAAAAAATCCACTCTGATATAGACGGCTCACTACTGAAGCAGCTAGAACGGAGTGGCTAAAATGAGGTCCTCAAAAAATCCACTACGACACAATGTGGATATTATGAGGACTTTCAGCTGCGCACTGTTACGCTTTTTGCTTTGAGGCTCCTCCCACTCTTCGAAAAAATCCATTGCAGTCACCTCAGTACCAAATATACATAATGTAGTGGCTAAAATGAGGTCCTCAAAAAATCCACTCTGATATAGACGGCTCACTACTGAAGCAGCTAGAACGGAGTGGCTTTTTTGAGGTCCTCAAAAAATCCACTACGACACAATGTGGATATTATGAGGACTTTCAGCTGCGCACTGTTACGTTTTTTGCTTTGAGGCTCCTCCCACTCTTCGAAAAAATCCATTGCAGTCACCTCAGTACCAAATGTACATAATGTAGTGGCTAAAATGAGGTCCTCAAAAAATCCACTCTGATATAGACGGCTCACTACTGAAGCAGGTAGAACGGAGTGGCTAAAATGAGGTCCTCAAAAAATCCACTACGACACAATGTGGATATTATGAGGACTTTCAGCTGCGCTCTGTTACGCTTTTTGCTTTGAGGCTCCTCCCACTCTTCGAAAAAATCCATTGCAGTCACCTCAGTACCAAATGTACATAATGTAGTGGCTAAAATGAGGTCCTCAAAAAATCCACTCTGATATAGACGGCTCACTACTGAAGCAGGTAGAACGGAGTGGCTAAAATGAGGTCCTCAAAAAATCCACTACGACACAATGTGGATATTATGAGGACTTTCAGCTGCGCACTGTTACGCTTTTTGCTTTGAGGCTCCTCCCACTCTTCGAAAAAATCCATTGCAGTCACCTCAGTACCAAATGTACATAATGTAGTGGCTAAAATGAGGTCTTCAAAAAATCCACTCTGATATAGACGGCTCACTACTGAAGCAGCTAGAACGGAGTGGCTTTTTTGAGGTCCTCAAAAAATCCACTACGACACAATGTGGATATTATGAGGACTTTCAGCTGCGCTCTGTTACGCTTTTTGCTTTGAGGCTCCTCCCACTCTTCGAAAAAATCCATTGCAGTCACCTCAGTACCAAATGTACATAATGTAGTGGCTAAAATGAGGTCCTCAAAAAATCCACTCTGATATAGACGGCTCACTACTGAAGCAGGTAGAACGGAGTGGCTAAAATGAGGTCCTCAAAAAATCCACTACGACACAATGTGGATATTATGAGGACTTTCAGCTGCGCACTGTTACGGTTTTTGCTTTGAGGCTCCTCCCACTCTTCGAAAAAATCCATTGCAGTCACCTCAGTACCAAATGTACATAATGTAGTGGCTAAAATGAGGTCCTCAAAAAATCCACTCTGATATAGACGGCTCACTACTGAAGCAGCTAGAACGGAGTGGCTAAAATGAGGTCCTCAAAAAATCCACTACGACACAATGTGGATATTATGAGGACTTTCAGCTGCGCACTGTTACGCTTTTTGCTTTGAGGCTCCTCCCACTCTTCGAAAAAATCCATTGCAGTCACCTCAGTACCAAATGTACATAATGTAGTGGCTAAAATGAGGTCTTCAAAAAATCCACTCTGATATAGACGGCTCACTACTGAAGCAGCTAGAACGGAGTGGCTTTTTTGAGGTCCTCAAAAAATCCACTACGACACAATGTGGATATTATGAGGACTTTCAGCTGCGCTCTGTTACGCTTTTTGCTTTGAGGCTCCTCCCACTCTTCGAAAAAATCCATTGCAGTCACCTCAGTACCAAATGTACATAATGTAGTGGCTAAAATGAGGTCCTCAAAAAATCCACTCTGATATAGACGGCTCACTACTGAAGCAGCTAGAACGGAGTGGCTAAAATGAGGTCCTCAAAAAATCCACTACGACACAATGTGGATATTATGAGGACTTTCAGCTGCGCTCTGTTACGCTTTTTGCTTTGAGGCTCCTCCCACTCTTCGAAAAAATCCATTGCAGTCACCTCAGTACCAAATGTACATAATGTAGTGGCTAAAATGAGGTCCTCAAAAAATCCACTCTGATATAGACGGCTCACTACTGAAGCAGGTAGAACGGAGTGGCTAAAATGAGGTCCTCAAAAAATCCACTACGACACAATGTGGATATTATGAGGACTTTCAGCTGCGCTCTGTTACGCTTTTTGCTTTGAGGCTCCTCCCACTCTTCGAAAAAATCCATTGCAGTCACCTCAGTACCAAATGTACATAATGTAGTGGCTAAAATGAGGTCCTCAAAAAATCCACTCTGATATAGACGGCTCACTACTGAAGCAGCTAGAACGGAGTGGCTAAAATGAGGTCCTCAAAAAATCCACTACGACACAATGTGGATATTATGAGGACTTTCAGCTGCGCACTGTTACGCTTTTTGCTTTGAGGCTCCTCCCACTCTTCGAAAAAATCCATTGCAGTCACCTCAGTACCAAATGTACATAATGTAGTGGCTAAAATGAGGTCCTCAAAAAATCCACTCTGATATAGACGGCTCACTACTGAAGCAGCTAGAACGGAGTGGCTAAAATGAGGTCCTCAAAAAATCCACTACGACACAATGTGGATATTATGAGGACTTTCAGCTGCGCACTGTTACGCTTTTTGCTTTGAGGCTCCTCCCACTCTTCGAAAAAATCCATTGCAGTCACCTCAGTACCAAATGTACATAATGTAGTGGCTAAAATGAGGTCTTCAAAAAATCCACTCTGATATAGACGGCTCACTACTGAAGCAGCTAGAACGGAGTGGCTTTTTTGAGGTCCTCAAAAAATCCACTACGACACAATGTGGATATTATGAGGACTTTCAGCTGCGCTCTGTTACGCTTTTTGCTTTGAGGCTCCTCCCACTCTTCGAAAAAATCCATTGCAGTCACCTCAGTACCAAATGTACATAATGTAGTGGCTAAAATGAGGTCCTCAAAAAATCCACTCTGATATAGACGGCTCACTACTGAAGCAGCTAGAACGGAGTGGCTAAAATGAGGTCCTCAAAAAATCCACTACGACACAATGTGGATATTATGAGGACTTTCAGCTGCGCTCTGTTACGGTTTTTGCTTTGAGGCTCCTCCCACTCTTCGAAAAAATCCATTGCAGTCACCTCAGTACCAAATGTACATAATGTAGTGGCTAAAATGAGGTCCTCAAAAAATCCACTACGACACAATGTGTGAAATTATAAGCACTTTATCGGTTGCGCTCTGTTACGTTTTTCGCCGTGAGGCTCCTCCCACTCTTCAAAAAACTGAATTTCAGTCACTTCAGTACCAAATGTACATAATGAAGGCTACAGAGAGATCCTCAAAAAATCCACTCTGATCCAATATGGTAAGTTATGAAGACTGTCAGCTGCGCGGTTCCGTTTTTCCTTGTGAGGCTCCGCCCACTCTTTCAATGTCAGTCAAGCGGCCACGACTTGTGGAAATACGGTAAAATTAAAATTCCAGCAAAACTGAACAATCAGCGCTGTGTGGAATTATTTATATTGTAAAAAATAATAATAAAATGTAAGTTATAATAATAATGAAAATAAAAATGTGCCCTTTGGAAAAAAATAATAAATATAACAGTGTGAGCATCTAATAAATAAAACCATGAAATCATTCCAATTATAAATCTGATTCCAGCCCCTGCTGTAGAAACTGAACTGTGCTGTATGGAGAAAAGATCACAGAGATCATCAAAAAATCAACTCTGATCTAGCCACCTCACTGGTGAAGCAGCTAGAACGGAGTGGATAAAATGAGGTGACCAAAAACATGTGACTACAGCGAGGCCTCAAGAAATCAACTCTGATCTAGACACTTCAGCAGTGAACCGGCTAAATCAGAGTGGAAAAAATGAGGACCACAAAAAACCCACTCTGATCTAGACACTTCAGTAGTGAGCCGGCTAAATCAGAGTGGAAAAAATGAGGCCTCAAAAAATCAACTCCGATATAGCCGGCTCACTACTGAAGCAGCTAGATCAGAGTTGATTTTTTGAGGACCACAAAAAATCAACTCTGATCTAGACGCAACCCAGCTCCCACCTTCTCCTCACACTCAGCGCTGTTTCCGGTCGGTCTGTTTCCGCTTCCGGAGCAATCGCGCGATAGCAGCTTCTGCAGATAGTGACGTCAGAGAGAAAAAAACAGAACTCATGCGCTGTGGCCAATGAAGCAACTAGTGACGTCTAGTGGTGCAGACAGAAAGCCAAACCGAAAAGTCCTGAGCGATCACAATACATGCACCATGCTGAAGTTGGTTTCTTATTCGGCAATTTAGTATTTTCAGTTTTACAGGTTTCTCAACAAAAATAACACATCCCAATAATAAAATACAATGCACTGATGCCCTAATATAAGCACACAAAATCAGCTGCGAAATTTATAAAACTGGCAAAAAGATGGGCACCAAATTATGTAAGTGAAAGGGTTAAATGGCTTTGGGCCACTGATCTAACACCACAATTGCATATCTAGTGATGCCTCTATTCAAACGCAAGTGACTCCAGCCTGGCCCAAAGGGGTTCTGGGCATCAAAACTGGCATCAAAGTGGGCACACAGCATGTTGTCACAGATTTGAATAAGTAACTGGTGTTTTTGAGGGGTTAAATGGCTTTGGGCCACTGATATCTCGCCATAAATACATATCTAGTGATGCCGCACATCAAATTCATGTCACTTCAGCTTGGCCCAAATGGGTTCTGGGCAGGGCCGGCTCCAGGTTTTTGTGGGCCCTGGGAGAAAGTGTCTCAGTGGGCCCCATCCACACATAGACATGCACAGATACATACACATACAGGCATACGTACACATACATATTTAACCCCTTAACGACCGCCGATACGCCTTTTAACGGCGACAAATTAGGGTACTTCTTCCGATCCGCCGCTTTTTAACAGCGGTCGGAAAAAAGGGTCTAACGCCCCCCAGAGTCAGAAAATTTCCGGGGTCTCAGCTGCCGGGGGTAGCTGAGACCCTGGAGATCATGATTCTGGCCGGTTTTTCCGGTCCCCGCTCACCTGATGACCGGTATACACCGATGATCAGGTTACAGTAAATGACCACGCCGGTAAAAAATCATTTATCTCCCATCTGGCATAAACAAACATGTCAGAAGGGAGATAAATCTCCTCCCCCGGTCCTCTCCGGTCCCCCAGTGTCGCCAAAGTGTCCCCCCACCCCCCCTTCCTCCCGAAAATGCAACATGGCGCCACACATACCGGCGCGCACAGCAGCGCGCCGGCCACATTTCCCCCTTTCCTATGGTTTCTGTCGCATGTGCTATGACACATACGACAGAAACCTGCTCCCCAGGCCCTGCCAGGTCACCCACTAGTCCCACCCCGGTGTTCCCTGGTGTCCCCCGTACCTGTCGCAGCTCTGATCCCCCGCGGCCCCCTCCTCCTTCACAGTGCACGCCGGTCACACGTGCAGAGCGCGGATGTCAGCTTCCTGTGTCTGACTCAGAGACGCTGGCTGCTGCTGTTGCTGCTCGGCACTCTGCAGCTGTGACCCGGGGAGGGTGGGTGCACCCACTCTCCTCAAATGGAGGGTCTGCACTCCTAGAAAATGGGGGATACGTTCCCTGAACATGCCCCCATATTCTAGAAGGTCCAGAATCGCCGCGGGACTTTCACAATGGATTACAGCAGGGACCCGATTTTTTTTTTCTTTTCAATAAATTGGCCAAAGAGGGAATGTTTTTGGGGAGTTTTTTCAAATAAAATTTTTTTTTGTTGTCAATTTTTTTTTTATTACTGTCAATTACTTATGTCTGGTATCAAATAGACGCCGTGACATAACTAATTGCTGGGTTTGATGCCAGGTGACATTACACATCTGGTATCAACCCCATTTATTACCCAGTTTACCACCGCATCAGGGCAACCGGATGAGTTGGGGCGAAGCGCCAGGATTGGCGCATCTAATGGATGCGCCACTTCTGGGGCGGTTGCGGACTGCTATTTTTAGGCTGGGAAGAGTCCAATAACCATGGCTCTTCCCACCCTGAGAATACCAGACCCCAGCTGTCAGCTTCACCTTGGCTAGTGATCTAATTTGGGGTGACCCTATGTTTGTTTGTTTTTTTAATTATTTATTTATAAATAATTAAAAAAAAAAAAACAGCTTGGGGAGACCTCCAAATTGATCACCAGCCAAGGTGAAGCTGTCAGCTGTGGTTTGCAGGCTACAGCTGTCTGCTTTACCCTAGCTGGCTATCAAAAATAGGGGGGACCCCACGTCATTTATTTTAATTATTTTTTTTCTTTTTGGGCTAAATACAAGGCTAGGCACCCTTTAGTGCCACATGAAAGGCACTAAAGGGCGCCAGCTTAGAATATGCAGGGGGTGGGACGTTATATATGTTTGACATCTATCCATTCATCCATTGTAGTATTTTAGGCTGTGTGCCCACAATCAGGGTTTGCAGCGTTTTGGGAGCAGAGTGTTTTCCCTGCATCCATAACGCTGCGTTGTGCAGTAGAAGCACAGTGGAAGGATTTTTAGAAATCCCATGCCCACTGGGCTTCTTTTCTCCGCAGCATAAACCGACCTGTGGTGCAGCTTCCCGAGCCTCAGCATGTCAATTTATGCTGCGGAGACAAGAGTGTTCTCTGCAGGTAGAATAGAACTAAAGTCCACAGCAGCCTGAACCCAAATCGTGGGCATGGGCAGCTGCGTTCTCCAGTGGACAACACTCACATCTCTGCAGGAAGGCTGACACTGTGTACTAGACGCCGAGTCGCTGGATCATGGCCACATAGCCTAACAGTGAGAAACAGCAACATTTTTGTGAAGTACCTGTGGATTCAAAATGCTTACTATACTCCTGAATAAAATCCTTGAGGGGTCCAGTTTCCAAAATGGAGTCACTTGTGCGGGGTTTCTAATGTATAGGTACCCAAGAGACCCTGCTAATGTGACATGGTGCCCGCAATTTATTTCAACTTTTCCAAAATTCAAATGGTGCTCCCTCCATTCCAAGCCCTCCCATTAATCCAAACAGAGGTTTTTGGCCACATATGGGGTATCCCTGCGCTCACAAGAAATTGGATAACAACCTGTTTTGTTGTTGCCTCTTGATAAAGTGAGGAATGTGATGCTAAAGAAACATTTTTGTGAAAAAAATGAAAATTTTCAATATGGCACCCTAAGCTTATCAAATTCTGTGAAGTATTCGTGGATTCAAAATGCTCAATATACACCTAGATAAAAGCCTTGAGGTGTCTTGTTTCCAGAATGGGGTCACTTGTGGGGGACCTCCACTGTTTAGGCACTTTCCAAATGCGACATAGCGTCCACTAATTATTCCAGCCAAATGTTCAGTCAAATGGCACTTTTTCCCTTCCGAGCCCTGCTGTGCACCCAAACAGTTGATTTCCACCACACATAAGGTATCAGCATACTCAGAAGAAATTGCACAATAAATTTTATGCTCCTTTTTTTCCTTTTACTCTTGTTAAAAAAAAAAAGCTATGTGGTTGAAGTAACAATTGTGTGGTAAAAATGTATTTTTTTTATTTTCACAGCTCAACATTATAAACTTCTGTGAAGCACCTGGGGGTTCAGGGTACTCACCAAACATCTAGATAAATTCCTTGAGGGGTCTATTTTCCAGAATGGGGTTACTTGTGGGGGACCTCCACTGCTTAGGCACCTCAGGGTCTCTCCTAATGCAACATAGCGTCCGCTATTGATTCCAGCCAATTTTGCAGTCAAATTGCACTTCTTCCCTTCCAAGACCTGCCGAGTGTCCAAACAGTTGATTTCCACCACATATAAGATATCAACAAACTCAGGAGAAATTGCACAATATATTTCATGGTGATTTTTTTTCTTGTTACCCTTGTGAAAAAAAAGCTACCTGGTTGAAGTAACAATTTTGTGGTAAAATTTTATTTTTTTATTTTCATGGCTCAACGTTATAAACTTCTGTGAAGCACCTGGGGGTTCAGGGTAGTCACTAAACATCTAGATAAATTCCTTGAGAGGCCTAGTTTCCAATATGGGGTCACTTGTGGTGTTTTTTTGCTGTTTACGTACCTTAGGGGTCCTCCAAATGCGACATGGTGCCCGCAATCTTTTTCAGCCAAAATTCCTTTCCAAAATTCAAATATTGCTCCTTTCGTTCCAAGCCCTCCCATTTGTCCATACAGAGGTTTCAGACCACATGTGAGGTATCACCGCGCTCATAAAAAAGTGGGTAACAAATATGTGGGTCAAATGTTTGGAATTACCTCTTGAAAAAGTGAGAGAATTGATGCTAAAGCAACATTTTTGAGAAAAAAAAAATGACAATTTTCAATATGACAACGTAACGTTATCAAAATCTGTGAAGTACCTGTGGGTCCAAAATGCTCAGTATACCCCTCAATAGAAGCCTTAAGGGGTCTAGTTTCCAAAATGGGGTCACTTGAGGGGGGTTCCTGCTGTTTAGGTACCTTAGGGGATCTGTAAATGCAACATGGTGCCCGCAATCGGTTTCAGCCAACTTTGCTTTCCAAAATTCAAATATTGCTCCTTTCATTCCAAGCTCTCCCATTTACCCAAACAAAGGTTTCTGACCACATGTGGGGTATCGGCGCGCTCATAAGAAAGTGGGTAACAAAGTGTGAGGTCCAATTTTTGGTGTTACCTCTTGAAAAAGTAAGAAAATTAGTGCTAAAGCAACATTTTTAGGTAAAATGTTAATTTTTATTTTTTTTCATTCCACATTACTTTAGTTCCTGTGAAGCACCTGAAGGGTTAATAAACTTCTTGAATGTGGTTTTGAGTACCTTGAGGGGTGAAGGTTTTAGAATGGTGTCACTTTTGGGTATTTTCTGTTATCTAGGCCTCTCAAAGTTACTTCAAATGGGATGTGGTCCCTAAAAAAATGGTTTTGTAAATTTTGTTGAAAAAATGGGAAATTGCTGATGAACTTTGAACCCTTCTAACTTCCTAACCCCAAAAAATTTTGTTTCAAAAATTGGGCTGATCTAAAGTAAACAAGTGGGAAATGTTAGTTATTAACTATTTTGTGTGACATAACTCTCTGGTTTATGGGCATAAAAATTAAAAGTTTGAAAATTGCAAAATGTTTAATTTGTCAAATTTCAGATTTTTTCACAAATAAAATAAAAAAATATCATCCTAAATTTACCTCTAACATGAAGCCCAATATGTCACGAACAAACAATCTTAGAATCGCCGGGATCCATTGAAGCGTTCCAGAGTTATAGCCTTATAAAGTGACACTGGTCAAAATTGCAAAAAATGGCCTGGGCATTAAGTACAAAACTGGCTTCGTCCTTAAGGGGTTAAAGAGAAGTTCATTGAAAAAAACGTATACAGTATATCTATTTGAGTGTAGTTATACAAACGGAAAAGACCTCAAATTTACTTAAAATGATAAACTTTATTGATATATATTAAAATTTGATAAACACCCTGTGATTAAAAAAACTGTTGATTCCCATGATTGGAAGATATCAACTTTGTATCTATTTTGATTTATCTATACCAAGCATAGTCTCATATCACTATCTGGCCATCTTTAGTGTAATTATTGTAATTCACTATTTTAGGGTTTAGTGAGGGAAAGCCGACGTGGAACGGGGGCGCCCAAAACAGTTACGGCGTCACACCCTCCGTTGGTAGGTAGGAGCTAGATCCCATAGGGCGCTATAGGGATCCCATATATTTAGCTCCTCCCCCTCATATTCCCTTTGTGTGTTTTTTAATCACAGGGTGTTTATCAAATTTTAATATATATCAATAAAGTTTATCATTTTAAGTAAATTTGAGGTCTTTTCCGTTTGGTTAAAGAGAAATTCACAAAAACACATATAAATAGACATAAATCTATACACTGACATACATAGATACACATCATACATACACATTAGAGATATTTCTAACATTGGGAAGCCGGCAACAGCCTCATTCACCTCCAGCTTGTCTCCATCCAGCTCCTCCTGGGCATGTGTCTGTGCCACGCTGATTGGTGGCTGTCACTAACAGACATGGCCGCACAGAGCACACTGACACTGCTGTATATACATCACAAGAGAGGCTGGGGACGTACACATTACTGAGGAAAGGGGTATACAGCAATGGAGGGGCATACAGCTCAAGAGTAGGGCATATAGCTTTAAAGAGGGGCAGTGGCTCTGGGGTGGGGGGGACAAACAGCTCTGAGGTGGGGGTGACATGCAGCTCTGGTGGTATACAGCTCTGAAGTGGGGGGTTGACATACAACTCTGGGAGTATACAGCACTGGGGTGGGGGGGGGCATACAGCTCTGAGGGGGTATACAGCAGCAGGGTGGAGGGGACATACAACTCTGGTGGTATAGTAGTATGCAGCCCCCATATTCCTCCATATAGTGTTATGAAGCTCCCATAATTCTCCATATAGTATTATGTAGCCCCCATGTAGTATTATGCAGCCCCCATATTGCACTATTCAGCCCCCATATGGCACTATGCAACTCCCATATGGCACTATGCAACTCCCATATGGCACTATGCAACTCCCATATGGCACTATGCAACTCCCATATGGCACTATGCAACTCCCATATGGCACTATGCAACTCCCATATGGCTCTATGCAACCCCCATATGGCTCTATGCAACCCCCATATGGCACTATGCAGCCCCCATATGGCACTATGCAGCCCCCATATGGCACTATGCAGCCCCCATATGGCACTATGCAGCCCCCATATGGCACTATGCAATCCCCATATAACATTAAACAGCCCCCATATAGCACAATGCAGACCCAGATAGGATTAGGCACCTTCATGTAGTATACAGCCCGCATATAACACAATGCAGACCCAGATAGCATTAGGCATCCTCATGTAGTATACAGCCCGCATATAGCACAGTGCAGACCCAGATAGCATTAGGCACCTGTGATTGTGTGATATTGTGGGTTATGTACCATTTTGTGTAGGTTAATGTTTAGGCGTGGTTCACTGTCCATTATTTGTATTCCTTGTGTGTACATTGTATTGTTTGCAGGGTTACAACTCCTTGAAGAGCTTCTGTCCCTAGGTGTGGGGGGAGGGGTCCTGGGATCCCCCTTCTGTAAACTGTCTACCTGGGGGATTTGCCAGTCTGTTTGAGAACTTGAAGAGAGAAGGACGAAGATTGATCCTCTGGGCTGAAGGTGACACCCCAGAGAGACTGTGAGAACCCCCGATTTCCCTGGAAAAGGACTGCTGGCGGATTGTGACTTATCCCCGGGACATTTATCGCTTATTGGATTATATTCATATTTCTGGACTAATTTTACCCTCTGTATGGTGGATTATGTTATGGACCGTTTGATTTGCTTGGAATAAATGCTTATTGGATTGTACAGCCATCTCTCGCTCTGTTGATTGTGTGATATGGGAAAAGTACCCGTCACAGCACCCTCATGTAGTATACAGCCCCCATAGTTGTCTGGCCACAGTGTAATACATACTCACTTTTCCTCATTACCCAGCTGCTCCGGTCTCTTCAGCGCGTCCACTGCTATCGCTCTGACCTCTCAGCAGGTGTGCAGTGTTGAAGTCACTGCGCTTCGCTGCTGAGCTGTCAGAGCCGACAGACACAGCGGGAGAATGATAAGAGAGGGAGTGCGCCGCTACATCTCATCATTCATTGCATCGGCAACTGTGATGCCGATACAAATGAAAGTGCGATCCTCAGCAAATGGAGGCTGGTGACAGTGCGGGCACTGGGCCCCCTGTGTAGCGGTGACTTGTCCTGCCACTGCGAATGGGCCCCCCCGGCAGCCCAGGGCCCCGGCATTTGACCGGATTAGCCGGGTCCTGACGCCGGCCCTGGTTCTGGGCATCAAAACTGGCAAAAAAGTCAACTAACTCCAGTCTGTCGTAAATGTGTGGGTTATTGTGAAGATTTTGACTTGTGCAGATTTGTACAAAATTATGAAGGGGATTTTGATGCACCAAAGTTAAAAAGAATCCTGAAGGTTTGTATTTATGGTGAGATATCAGGGGCCCAAAGCCATTTAACCCCTCAAAAACACCAGTTACTTATTCAAATCTGTGAAAACTGGTCATTTGCTCATTTTGATGCCAGTTTTGATGCCCAGAACCTGTTTGGGCCAGGCTGGAGGGATCTGAATTTGATGTGGGGCATCACTAGGTATGTAAATTTGGGGTGAGATCAGTGGCCTAAAACCATTTAACCCCTCAAAAACAAGAGTTACTTATTCAAATCTGTGAAAACATGCTGTGTGCCCACTTTGATGCCAGTTCTGATGCCCAGAACCCCTTTGGGCCAGGCTGGAGTAACTTGCGTTTGATTAGGGGCATCACTAGATATGCAATTGTGGTGTTAGATCAGTGGCCCAAAGCCATTTAACCCTTTCACTTACATAATTCGGTGCCCCTTTGATGCCCTTTTTTTGCCAGTTTTATAAATTTCGCAGCTGATTTTGAGTGTATTTATATTAGGGTATCAGTGCATTGTATTTTATTATTGTGATGTGTTATTTTTGTTGAGAAACCTGTAAAACTGAAAATACTAAATTACCGAATAAGAAACTGACGAATAAGAAAACAACTTCAGCATCGTTATACATGCTGTATCTAATCCTATCCTGCGTGATACTCTGCTGTATCTAACCCTATCCTGTGTGATACTGTCTGCTGTATCTAATCCTATCCTGTGTGATACTGTCTGCTGTATCTAATCCTATCCTATGTGATACTCTGCTGTATCTAATCCTATGTGATACTGTCTGCTGTATCTAACCCTATCCTGTGTGATACTGTCTGCTGTATCTAACCCTATCCTGTGTGATACTGTCTGCCATATCCAATCCTATCCTATGTGATACTCTCTGCTGTATCTAACCCTATCCTGTGTGATATGGTCTGCTGTATCTAATACTATTCTATGTGATTGCTATATCTAATCCTATCCTGTGTGATACTCTGCTGTATCTAACCCTATTCTGTGTGATACTCTGCTGTATCTAACCCTATTCTGTGTGATATTGTCTGCTGTATCTAACCCTATCCTATGTGATACTATGGGTTACTTAAATAGACTGTGCGCCTTACCAGACTTTTCCCCTTCTGAGGAAGACAGACGAAACGATCGTTAAGGGGGATCCTGTAGCTCCTATGTAAGACTTATATTATGGTTCACGGCCGTTTCATATGGCTTGCCTGGTAATATGCTGATTTAATCTTTGCACTTGCTTGATAAGTTTTGCTCTGTTTATATCATTGTTTATGGCTCATCGCTATTTCATGTGGCTTGCCTGGTAGCATGCTGATTCTATCCAATCCCTGCATTTGCCCGATGGATTGAATTTTGCCTTAATGCAGATGCACATGCATTTTAGTTATATGTTCACCTAGGGTCTGCAGCAACTATTGTGACAATACGAGCACCCATAGAGATAATTCTATTCTGTTGCAGTTACTGCGGCTCGCTTCATCCCAGTATGATCTTCTATGTGAGATCTAATAATATAAAGATATTTATCAGTTGAAGACCCTTATAGAAATATAATTGAGATCCTCTGCATAGATTCACTATAATGAGCAAATGTAACTGTTTGGTACATTTTCAACCTTGAAACAAAATTATTCAACCCCTCATTGTCTGTTATGTATTTTTGGTCTCTTAAATTATTTATTTATTCATAGCTTGATATCAATGCACTAGCACTTTCCTATACATTTATATATTATAATTTTCTAAAGGACCTCCTTATGCGGACTGATTAGGGGTTGAATACTTTTTCAGGAGACCAACTTCATGTTTATTTATATATATATATATATATATATATATATATATATATATATATATATATATATATATATATATATATACATACATATATACATACATACACATTTTTCTAAAAATTGTCTGTATTGTGAACCTGTATGAATTTATTATGTATAAACTCAGAAAAAAAGAAAAATTAACACTTGTTGAGCCCAGGATATATTTTTATACTAATCCCATCCTGTGTGATACTGTCTGCTGTATGTAATCCTATCCTCTGTGATACTGTCTGCTGTATCTAATCCTATGTGATACTGTGTGCTGTATCTAATCCTATCCTATGTGACACTGTCTGCTGTATCTAACTCTATCCTGTGTGATACTGTCTGCTGTATTTAATCCTATCCTGTATGATACTGTCTGCTGTATCTAATCCTATCCTATGTGATACTGTCTGCTGTAGCTAATCCTAGTCTGTGATACTGTCTGCTGTAGCTAATCCTAGTCTGTGATACGGTCTGCTGTATCTAACCCTATCCTATGTGATACTGTCTGCTGTATCTAACCCTATGTGGTATCGTCTGCTGTATCTATTCCTATCCTATGTGATATTGTCTGCTGTATCTAATCCTATCCTATGTGATATTGTCTGCTGTATCTAATCCTATCCTATGTGACACTTAACAGTATTTATGCACCAAATATAGGAGTTTCTCACTGCCGTGATTTTTCTCATTGGCGTTAGACTTCAAATTATCAGTCATTACAGCGCTCTCCTGTGTATATGTCACAGTATAATCAGTCATTAGAGTGTTCGTTGGTGCATATATCAGTGTAACAGTCATTAGAGCGCTCTCCTGTATATACAGTCATATGAAAAAGTTTGGGCACCCTTATTAATGTTAACCTTTTTTCTTTATAACAATTTGGGTTTTTGCTATTTCAGTTTCATATATCTAATAACTGATGAACTGAGTAATATTTCTGGATTGAAATGAGGTTTATTGTACTAACAGAAAATGTGCAATCCACATTTAAACAAAATTTGACCGGTGCAAAAGTATGGGCACCTCAACATAAAAGTGACATTAATATTTGTAGATCCTCCTTTTGCAGAAATCACAGCCTCTAGTCGCTTCCTGTAGCTTTTAATGAGTTCCTGGATCCTGGATGAAGATATATTTGACCATTCCTGGTTACAAAACAATTCCAGTTCAGTTAAGTTTGATGGTCGCCGAGCATGGACAGCCGCTTCACATCATCCCACATATGTTCAATGATATTCAGGTCTGGGGACTGGGATGGCCATTCCAGAACATTGTAATTGTTCCTCTGCATGAATACCTGAGTAGATTTGGAGCGGTGGTTTGGATCATTGTCTTGCTGAAATATCCATCCCCTGCGTAACTTCAACTTCGTCACTGATTCTTGCACATTATTGTCAAGAATCTGCTGATACTGAGTTGAATCCATGCGACCCTCAACTTTAACAAGATTCCCGGTGCCCGTATTGGCCACACATCCCCAAAAACCTCCACCAAATTTTACTGTGGGTAGCAAGTGCTTTTCTTGGAATGCCGTGTTTTTTGCCTCCATGCATAACGCCTTTTTGTATGACCAAACAACTCAATCTTTGTTTCATCAGTCCACAGGACCTTCTTCCAAAATGTAACTGGCTTGTCCAAATGTGCTTTTGCATACCTCAGGCGACTCTGTTTGTGGCGTGCTTGCAGAAACGGCTTCTTTCGCATCACTCTCCCATTATGCTTCTCCTTGTGCAACGTGCGCTGTATTGTTGACCGATGCACATTGACACCATCTGCAGCAAGATGATGCTGCAGGTCTTTGGAGATGGTCTGTGGATTGTCCTTGACTGTTCTCACCATTCTTCTTCTCTGCCTTTCTGATATTTTTCTTGGCCTGCCACTTCTGGGCTTAACAAGAACTGTACCTGTGTTCTTCCATTCCCTTACTATGTTCCTCACAGTGGAAACTGACAGTTTAAATGTCTGAGACAACTTTTTGTATCCTTCCCCTGAACAACTATGCTGAATAATCTTTGTTTTCAGATCGGAGATTCAAATAGGAGAACAACTTGCAAGTGGCCACCTTAAATACCTTTTCTCATGGTTGGATCCACCTGCCTATGAAGTTCAAAGCTCAATGAGGTTACAAAACCAATTTAGTGCTTTAGTAAGTCAGTAAAAAGTAGTTAGGAGTGTTCAAATCAAGAAATTGATAAGTGTGCCCATACTTTTGCACCGGTCAAATTTTGTTTGAATGCGGATTGCACATTTTCTGTTAGTACAATAAACCTCATTTCAATCCAGAAATATTACTCAGTCCATCAGTTATTAGATATATGAAACTGAAATAGCTGCTGCAAAAACCCAAATTGTTATAAAGAAAAAAGGTTAACATTAATAGGGGTGCCCGAACTTTTTCATATGACTGTATGCCACAGTATATCAGTCATTAGAGCGCTCTCTTGTGTATAGATCACACTGTATCAGTGATTAGATTGCTCTCTTGTGTATATATCAGTGTTTTAGAGCATTTCCTGTAAATAGATCACAGTATTAGAGATGAGCCACCCTCTAGAGGCTCGAGTTCGGTTCGTCGAACGGAGGCCGCGTTCGAGTTCGGTGAGTCGTTTGACGAACCTCTCGAACCCCATTGAAACCAATGGCAGGTAAACACAAACACATAAAAACACATTATAAATGTACACATACAGTTAATAAACATTGCCATAACACTTACAGGTACCCGCGACGCGTCCTGCACTCTGTCTCCCACCGCTTTTCCTTCCGATAATCGCTGCGTCCTCCCGGTAACCAGCACCAGCATATGACCTATCGTGACGTCAAAATAGCCATGTGACCAGTCGCGTGTCTATTATCTCAATGGCTACAGACTGGTCACATGGCTAGATGTCATTGCTAGGTCCTGTCAGTGCATCTCTCCGGTACGCGGTGCTCGTTTGTGCATCCCCATGTACTGGCGATATGCTCTGGCAGATGATCGGCTCCCCGTTCTGCTTCCCCGTTCCGTTATTCACCGGCTGCCACAGTCGGTCAATAACGGAGATCACCGTTGCTATAGTAACCTGCCTGTCAACGGTGACGTCACCGCTTACAGCACGCAGCTTCTGCTCACTCACTGAGTGATATAGACTGCACGGGAAGCAGCAGCGTCTTCCTCCCATGCAGCGCTGTCTGATGTAGCAGAGCTGCATGGGTTGAAGGAGAAAGAAGACAGAAGAGCAGGATCGTGGAGGGCTGACAGGGAGTAATAAACATGGAATCTCTAAGTTTGTCTGTGTATTTATTTCTATTAAAGTATTTTTTCTGTGTGGTGTTTTTTTTTTAACCCTTTATTGGAGATTCTTAATGGCCAGGTCAAACTTGCCTGACATTAAGAATCTCTGACTTAATACTAGCTAGTAAAACTAAGCTAGTATTAACTCATAATTACCCAGCAAGCCACCCGGCTCCAGGGCTGTTGGAAGAGTTGGATACAGCGCCAGATGATGGCGCTTCTATGAAAGCGCCATTTTTTGGGTCGGCTGCAGACTGCAATTTGCAGCAGAGGTGCCCAGAAAGCTCGGGCTAGCCTGTGCTGCGGATTCCAATCCCCAGCTACCTAGTTGTACCCGGCTGGACACAAAAATGGGGCGAAGCCACATGTCGGGTTTTTTTTTTTTTAATTATTTCATGAAATTCATGAAATAATTAAAAAAAAAAAGGGCTTCCCTATATTTTTAGTTCCCAGCCAGGTACAAATAGACAGCTGGGGGTTGGAGGCAGCCGTACCTGCCTGGTGTACCTGGCTAGCATACAAAAATATGGCTAAACCCACGTCTTTTTTTTTGGTGGGCAAAAAACTCCTGCATACAGTCCTGGATGGAGTATGCTGAGCCTTGTAGTTCTGCAGCTGCTGTCTGCTCGCCTCCATACAGACAGCAGCTACAGAACTACAAGGCTGAGCATACTCCCATCCATGACTGTATGCAGGAGTTTTTTGCCCCCCCCCCCAAAAATGACGTGGGCTTCGCCATGTTATTGTATGCTAGCCAGGTACAGCAGGCAGCTACGGGCTGTCCCCAGCTGCCTATTTGTACCCGTCTGGGAACCAAAAATATAGGGAAGCCCTTTTTTTAAATTATTTCATGATTATATAAATAAAAAAAAAGATGACATGGACTTCGCCCAATTTTTGTGTCCAGCCAGGTACAACTAGGCAGCTGCGGATTGGAATCCGCAGCTTAGGGTGCCCAAGCTTTCTGGGCACCCCTGCTGCGAATTGCAGTCCGCAGCCTCCCCAGAAAATGGCGCTTTCATAGAAGCGCCATCTTCTGGCGCTATATCTAACTCTTCAGCTGCCCTGGTGACGGGTGGCTCATTGGGTAATAATGGGGTT
>NC_134364.1:125766080-125863580 GCF_048569485.1 Anomaloglossus baeobatrachus
ACACCTCACACACACACCTCACACACACCTCACACACACATCGCATCCACACACTCACAGCATCCGGCGATATCGCTTGCTTCTCGGCCTCGATACTGTGCTGTTGTGATCTTCCAGGACCTGACGGAGGATCACATGGCCAGAGGCATGTGGTATGTCCGGATGTTGTGAGTATCAGCGCGTATGTGCGATATCGTCAGTGTCTGTGTGTGTGAGTGGATGCGATCGGGTGTGTGTGAGTGGATGCGATCGGGTGTGTGTGAGTGGATGCGATCGGGTGTGTGTGAGTGGATGCGATCGGGGTGTGTGTGAGTGGATGCGATCGGGTGTGTGTGAGTGGATGCGATCGGGTGTGTGTGAGTGGATGCGATTGGGTGTGTGAGTGTTGGCAGAGGAGCACGGCGTGCTGGAGGAGGCTGGGAGCAGAGAGGCTGATCATGGGGAAGGCTGGGAGGAGAGAGGCTGATGCTGGGGGAGGCTGGGAGAGGGAGGCTGATGCTGGGGGAGGCTGGGACGAGGGAGGCTGATGCTGGTGGAGGCTGATGCTTGGGGAGGCTGATGCTGGGGGAGGCTGGAAGGAGAGAGGCTAATGCTGGTGGAGGCTGATGCTTGGGGAGGCTGATGCTGGGGGAGACTGGGAGGGGAAGGCTGATGCTGAGGGAGGCTGGGAGGAGAGAGGCTGATCCTGGGGAAGGCTGGGAACGGGAGGCTGATGCTGATAGAGGCTGGAAGGAGTGAGGCTGATGCTGGGGGAGGCTGGAAGGAAAGAGGCTGATGCTGGTGGAGGCTGATGCTTGGGGAGGCTGATGCTGGGGGAGACTGGGAGCGGAAGGCTGATGCTGAGGGAGGCTGGGAGGGGGAGGCTGGGAGGAAGGAGGCTGGGAGGAAGGAGGCTGGGAGGAGAGAGGCTGAACCTGGGGAAGGCTGGGAAGGGGAGGCTGATGCTGGGGGAGGCTGGAAGGAGAGAGGCTGATGCTGGTGGAGGCTGATGCTTGGGGAGGCTGATGCTGGGGGAGACTGGGAGCGGAAGGCTGATGCTGAGGGAGGCTGGGAGGGGGAGGCTGGGAGGAAGGAGGCTGGGAGGAGAGAGGCTGATCCTCGGGAAGGCTGGGAAGGGGAGGCTGATGCTGAGGAAGCTGGAAGGAGAGAGGCTGATGCTGGGGGAGGCTGGAAGGAGAGAGGCTGAGGCTGGGAGGAGAGAGGCTGATGCTTGGGAAGGCTGATGCTGAGGGAGGCTGGGAGGGAAAGCTGATGCTGGGGAAGGCTGGGAGGACGGAGGCTGGGAGGAGAGAGGCTGATCCTGGGGAAGGCTGGGAGAGGGAGGCTGATGCTGGAGGAGGCTGGAAGGAAAGAGGCTGATGCTGGCGGAGGCTGATGCTGGGGGAGGCTGGAAGGAGAGAGTCTGATGCTGGTGGAGGCTGATGCTTAGGGAGGCTGATGCTGAGGGAGGCTGGGAGGAGGGAGGCTGGGAGAGGTAGGCTGAGAGAAGAGAAGCTGATGCTGGGGGAGGCTGATGCTGGGGGAGGCTGGGAGAGGGAGGCTGATGCTGGGGGAGGGTGGGAGGAGGGAGGCTGATGCTGGGGGAGGGTGGGAGGAGGGAGGCTGGGAGGAGAGAGGCTGATGCTGGGGAAGGCTGGGAGGAGAGAGGCTGATGCTGGGGACAGAGAGGAGAGGCTGATGCTGGGAGGAGAGAGGCTGATGCTAGGATGAGAGAGGCTGATGCTAGGATGAGAGAGGCTGATTCTGGGAGGAGAGAGGCTGATGCTGGGAGGGAGAGAGGCTGATGCTGGGAGGAGAGAGGCTGATGCTGGGAGGAGAGAGGCTGATGCTGGGGGCAGAGAAGCTGATGCTGGGGGCAGAGAGGCTGATGCTGGTGCAGCATGGGGGATGGAGCACGATGGGGGGGTGCGCAGCATCGGGGATGGAGCATGATGGGGGGTGCGCAGCATCGGGATGGAGCACGATGGGGAGTTCACAGCATGGGGGATGGAGCACGTTTGGGAGTGCGCAGCATGGCGGGTGGAGCACGTTTGGGAGTGCGCAGCATGGGAGATGGAGCACGATAGGGGGGTGCGCAGCATAGGGGATGGAGCACGATGGGGAGTGCGCTGCATGGGGATGGAGCACGATGGGGAGTGCGGAGTATGGCGGATGGAGCACGTTTGGGAGTGCGCAGCATGGCGGATGGAGCACGTTTGGGAGTGCGCAGCATGGCAGATGGAGCACGTTTGGGAGTGCGCAGCATGGTAGATGGAGCACGATGGGGGGTGCGCAGCATAGGGGATGGAGCACGATGGGGAGTGCGCTGCATGGGGGATGGAGCACGATGGGGAGTGCGCTGCATGGGGGATGGAGCACGTTTGGGAGTGCGCACCTCCCCCCAAAACACACACACACACGCGCGCGCACTGCACAACACACCACACACCACACATCACACACACACACACACACACACACTGGGAACCACAAACAACTGCCCTACACAGACACCCACACACACAGACAACGCTGCGCACACACAGCACCCAACACACAAACACCGCGGCACACACAAATATACGCACATACCGCACAACACACACATTGCACAAAACATACCTCCCCCAAAACACACCACACACACACAAACCGCGCAACACACACACAACGCTACAGACACACAGTGCTCCACAAACAACGCAACACACGCAACACACATACAACACCGCTCTCACCCCCCGTCACACCCAGACAACACCCAGAACATGTACAGCCCCTACACAAACACTTGGTAACTACACACAACAACATCTATATATATATATATATATATATATATATATATATATATATATATATATATATATATATAACAAAAATCATACATGAACTACACAATACGTAAATTCTAGAATACCCGATGCGTAGAATCGGGCCACCTTCTAGTATATATATAATTGCCTTATTCTGTTTGTCTGTCTGTCTTGCTCCAAAATTGTGTCCTTACGGTGACACAAAGCTGATTGGCCGCTGGGCTCGCCATGGCCCCGCCCCCCAGCACGGATTGGCCGCTCGCCTCGGCTCTGCCCCCCCTACGGATTGGTCGCTCGCCTCGGCCTGGCCCCGCCCTCCGCATGGATTGGCCGCTCGCCCCGGCCCTCCGCACGCATCGCCAGACATAACCTTGCGCTGCTGGGATCGTGACGGAGCCGGTGTACGCTGGTAACCATTATACACATCGGGTAACTAAGGTCCCTTAGTTACCCGATGTGTATCATAGTTACCAGTGTACACCGGCTCCGTCACGATCCCAGCAGCGCCAGACATAACCTTGCGATGCTGGGATCGTGACGGAGTCGGTGAACGCTGGTAACCATTATACACATCGGGTAACTAAGGTCCCTTAGTTACCCGATGTGTATCATAGTTACCAGCGTACACCGGCTCCCGGTACACATGTGCAGGGAGCCGGCATTATACTCCTCTCCCCCCAGGACTACTCCTCCTATTATAGTCCTCCTATTATACTCCTCTCTGAGTATAATAGGAGAACTATTATAGCATGGGGGATGTAGCACGATGGGGGGTGCGCAGCATGGGGGGATGTAGCACGATGGGGGGTGCGCAGCATGGGGGATGTAGCACGATGGGGGGTGCGCAGCATGGGGGATGTAGCACGATGGGGAGTGCGCAGCATGGGGGATGTAGCACGATGGGGAGTGCGCAGCATGGGGGATGTAGCACGATGGGGAGTGCGCAGCATGGGGGATGTAGCACGATGGGGAGTGCGCAGCATGGGGGATGTAGCACGATGGGGAGTGCGCAGCATGGGGGATGTAGCACGATGGGGAGTGCGCAGCATGGGGGATGTAGCACGGTGGGGAGTGCGCAGCATGGGGGATGGAGCACGATGGGGAGTGCGCAGCATGGGGGATGGAGCACGATGGGGAGTGCGCAGCATGGGGGATGGAGCACGATGGGGAGTGCGCAGCATGGGGGATGGAGCACGATGGGGAGTGCGCATCATGGGGGATGGAGCACGATGGGGAGTGCGCATCATGGGGGATGGAGCACGATGGGGGGTGCGCAGCATGGGGGATGGAGCACGATGGGGGGTGCGCAGCATGGGGGATGGAGCACGATGGTGGGTGCGCAGCATGGGGGATGGAGCACGATGGGGGGTGCGCAGCATGGGGGATGGAGCACGATGGGGGGTGCGCAGCATGGGGGATGGAGCACGATGGGGAGTGCGCAGCATGGGGGATGGAGCACGATGGGGAGTGCGCAGCATGGGGGATGGAGCACGATGGGGAGTGCGCAGCATGGGGGATGGAGCACGATGGGGAGTGCGCAGCATGGGGGATGGAGCACGATGGGGGGTGCGCAGCATGGGGGATGGAGCACGATGGGGGGTGCGCAGCATGGGGGATGGAGCACGATGGGGGTGCGCAGCATGGGGGATGGAGCACGATGGGGGGTGCGCAGCATGGGGGATGGAGCACGATGGGGAGTGCGCAGCATGGAGGATGGAGCACAATGGGGAGTGCGCAGCATGGGGGATGGAGCACGATGGGGAGTGCGCAGCATGGGGGATGGAGCACGATGGGGAGTGCACAGCATGGGGGATGGAGCACGATGGGGAGTGCACAGCATGGGGGATGGAGCACGATGGGGAGTGCACAGCATGGGGGATGGAGCACGATGGGGAGTGCACAGCATGGGGGATGGAGCACGATGGGGAGTGCGCAGCATGGAGGATGGAGCACGATGGGGAGTGCGCAGCATGGGGGATGGAGCATGATAGGGAGTGCGCAGCATGGGGGATGGAGCACGATGGGGGGGTGCGCAGCATCGGGGATGGAGCACGATGGGGAATGCGCTGCATAGGGGATGGAGCACGATGGGGAATGCGCTGCATAGGGGATGGAGCACGATGGGGAATGCGCTGCATAGGGGATGGAGCACGATGGGGAATGCGCTGCATAGGGGATGGAGCACGATGGGAGGTGCACACCTCCCCCCAACACACACACACACACACACACAACACACCACACACACACACTGGGAACCACAAACACCGCCATACACAGACACCCACACACACAGACAACACACACAACACCCAACACACAAACACCGCGGCATACATAAATATACGCACATACCGCACAACACACACATTGCACAAAACATACCTCCCCCCAAAACACACCACCCACACAAACCGCGCAACACACACACACACAACGCTACAGACACACAGCGCTCCACAAACAACGCAACACACATACAACACCGCTCTCACCCCCGCAACACCCAGAACATGTACAGTGCCCTACACAAACACTTGGTAACTACACACAACAACACATATATATATATATATATAACAAAAATCATACATGAACTACACAATACGTAAATTCTAGAATACCCGATGCGTAGAATCGGGCCACCTTCTAGTAACTATATAATTGTAATTTAAGATTAAAAATAAAAAAAAATTCATTATCGGGAACGGGATTAGAACTCCTGAAGTTATGCTTCTTAGGCGAGCGCTCTATCCACTAGTCTACTGCCTCTAATGATAGAGATAGGCAGATTTGGTAATCTTGACTTCTGCATTGCTGAAGTCTCTGACAGCGCGATTTATTTCATTGCTATGTAGAGCTGATACAGTGCGATCATGTTCTACGGTGCTGCTGCAGCTTCATGTAGCCGAGCTGACAGTGTCGTGTGGATTACGTCGGACCTGGAGGGGTATTTGGTGATTAATAAAGAGGTAAATGAGGTGGGTTTTTTGTCTTTTATTCCAAATAAAGGATTTTCGCTGTGTGTGTTTATTTACTTTCACTTTATAAATAAATAATAATTATAATTTAAAATTAAAAATAAAAAAAAAAAAAGGATCCCAAGGAGATCCAGGCCCCGGCAGTCCGCCCGGCCAAGATGAAGACGGCAGTGGCCCGGAAGCCCGCCCAGCAGGTAAAGCTGTCCTCTCCCGAAAACCAGGCCTTGGCGGAGGCAGCGCAGGGTTGTTGATGCAAGGCAGCACAGCAGTCCGTGACACAGCGGGGTTCCCCAGTATTGAAGGTGCCGGTTGTGGCCAGCACAGGGGAGCACCGGCTGGGCCCAACCCCCGCGCAGAGGGAGCAAGCCCCGTACTGGGAGTGGCAGTCGAACCAGCTGGGCAGGGAGATAGCAGCCCGGGAGAAACAAAAGGCCGAGGTGCTGGTCCGTATAATCCGGGAGAAAGAGAACCTCCGGAGTGCCACTTATAGAGTGCGAGGCCCGACCTATGAAGGCCAAGTCCGCCGGTTTGACCCCCAGCATGGATGGGGGTTCATCTTTGAACTGGGCCTGGAGGCTGAAATCTTCGTCTCCCGGTGGGAAGTTAACCCTCATCTCCCATTGGGTCATCCGGATCATGACCTGAAGGCCTGGCGAGCTTGTCACGTACATCCGGCATTGCGGGGAGAGGGGCTGGTTCGCCCTCAGTGTAAAGAGGAGGGTGAGCAGCAGTGCCCACAGGCACACCCAGTCCCCTCCCCCGCCATACAGTCCTGACACCGTGCTGGAGGAGGAATACGAGGAGCAGCAGTATTAAAGGCAGCGGATCCCGGCTGCCATGTTGGAAGTCCCCGTTGGGACCTTACGGCCGTCCCCGTTGGGTCTTTGCTGTTTTACCCCATTTTAACATAGACAAGGCCGAGAACTAGCAGGCCACCCAAAAAAACTTTTGGGTTTGTAAATAATTCCCGGACCACCCTTCAGGTCCTAGAGTCTCCAGAGAGGCTGGTTGGAGGAAGGGCCTGCGGCAGAGGAGGCCGAAGCACTGTCACCATGGCAACCGGTGACAACCCTCCAGGTCGGGGGTCCCCTGGACATGGGGCCTCTGAGAGACTGCCGGGTATGGAACTTTGTACCCGTATGGGCAATACCCGGACCTTGACCCGTTCCTGGACTGGGGAAAAGGGGAGCTGACCTGGTTTTGGAGGCAGCATCAAGGTTTAGGTTTGCTTGGGAGGGCAAGCGGAAGGACCCGGTCCCGTTAATAAAAATGTTTTATATTTGTTGCAACGTTTAAGAATGTGCCTCCCGTAAGGGATGATTTCAAAACCTGCTTAAAAATGTAAAAAGTTTAGTATACTTGAACCTGTTTTTCCCGTTTATCTTTTCCAGTTCCAAAGCAAACAAAAATAAACCGGTGGTGGTCGGACAGCCCGCAGACGGTCTGCATTGAACCAAGGGGGAATGTGGCGCCCTGGACTAGCCAGTTAGTCACAGACAGACCCTTGCACAAACACCCGTCACCTAACAAGGTAACAGCAGCCAACCTAAAAACCCTGAGTCACCCCTCTCAGGTCTTGACGTTCACACCCAGGGGCGGAGCCAGGCGGTTGGCCACGCCCACCGAGGAGTTTGGATATCCTGAGGCGGGAAAAGCACGAACAGATCAGTTTTGAAGGTGAAAGAGAGTAGTGGCAAAGAGTAAACGTCTGTCAGGGATCTGCGTCGTAGCCCAGATACCCTGTGGCCAGGAGGCAGATGGTGGTTGCCGCCTGCAGGAGCCGGGAAGACGGCTGGTGGAACCGTAAGGAACCAGGACAGGGTAGTGGCCCGCCGGTACCGAACCGGGGAACCGACTGGAAACCGGAGCACCAGGAGGAGTACTCAGACCCAGAACGAGGCTCAGAAACCACTGGACCGAGTCAAATTCACTGATTGGGGGTCTGGACCTTAGGTTCTTTCCCACCCAAGTCCCGACTGAAGACAACTGCCCAACGAGGGGGATAGAATGCCACCGCTCAGGCAGAGAGATCCCACGAGCCAGCGTCTGCGGGCAAACGGACTCTCCCGGCACACACCAAGCTGGGGAGCGGACTACCGTCGCTGAAGCATAAGCAGTCAAATTCTACATAAACGAGGTGCAGGAGAAAGGCGGGAACCACCGAACCGGGTAAGGGACCAGACGCAGCCGGCTGCGGGCACCGACCACCATCCTTTTGTTTTACCAGGGACTCCGGTGTATCTGTCATAGTGAGTACAACAGTGCCCTCGGGCCGCGCTCCGTGCCGCACTGCACTAACACGCCCGCACCTCGCAACCAGTGGGCCCCGGGATCATCACCCCCCTACCCACAGAGGGGTCAACACCAGGCTGCACAACACTGTCCCCGGGAGCCTAGTTAACGGCAGCGGTGGTGTCCACATTTACCACAACCCGACGATGCTGAAGTTTGGTTTCTTATTCGTCCAGTTTCTTATTCGGGGCTGAAGTTGGTTTCTTATTCGTCAGTTTCTTATTCGGCAATTTAGTTTTTTCAGTTTTTTATGCATTTAACAACAAAAATAACACATCACAATAATAAAAATACAATGCACTGATGGGCCCTAATATAAATACACTCAAAATCAGCTGCGAAAATTATAAAACTGGCAAAAAAAATGGGCATCAAAGTGGGCACCAAAGTATGTTAGTGAAAGGGTTAAATGGCTTTGGGCCACTGATCTAACACCACAATTGCATATCTAGTGATGCCTCTAATCAAACTCAAGTGACTGCAGCCTGGCCCAAACAGGTTCTGGGCATCAGAACTGGCATCAAAGTGGGCACACAGCCAATTTTCATAGATTTGAATAAGTAACTGGTGTTTTTGAGGGGTTAAATGGCTTTGGGCCACTGATCTCACACCACATTTACATACCTAGTGATGCCACACATCAAATTCAGATCACTCCAGCCTGGCCCAAACAGGTTGTGGGCATCAGAACTGGCATAAAAGTGGGCAAAACCCACTTTTTACAGATTTGAATAAGTAACTGGTGTTTTTGAGGAGTTAAATGGCTTTGGGCCACTGATCTCACACCACATTTACATACCTAGTGATGCCACACATCAAATTCAGATCACTCCAGCCTGGCCCAAACAGGTTCTGGGCATCAGAATTGGCATAAAAGTGGGCAAAACCCACTTTTCACAGATTTGTTTGGGCCAGGCTGGAGTTATCTGAATTTGATGTGTGGCATCACTAGGTATGTAAATGGGGTGTGAGATTAGTGGCCCAAAGCCATTTAACCCCTCAAAAGCACCAGTTACTTATTCAAATCTGTGAAAACTGAGATTTTGCCCACTTTGATGCCAGTTATGATGCCCAGAACCTGTTTGGGCCAGGCTGGTGTGATCAGAATTTGATGTGTGGCATGACTAGGTATGTAAATGTGGTGTGAGATCCGTGGCCCAAAGCCATTTAACCCCTCAAAAACACCAGTTACTTATTCAAATCTGTGAAAAGTGGGTTTTGCCCACTTTTATGCCAGTTCTGATGCCCAGAACCTGTTTGGGCCAGGCTGGAGTGATCTGAATTTGATGTGTAGCATCACTAGGTATGTAAATGTGGTGTGAGATCAGTGGCCCAAAGCCATTTAAACCCTCAAAAACACCAGTTACTTATTCAAATCTGTGAAAACTGGGGTTTTGACCACTTTGATGCCAGTTTTGATGCCCAGAACCTGTTTGGGCCAGGCTTGAGTGATCTGAATTTGATGTGTGACATCACTAGGTATGTAAATGTGGTGTGAGATTAGTGGCCCAAAGCCAATTAATCCCTCAAAAACACCAGTTACTTATTCAAATCTATGAAAATTGGCTGTGTGCCCACTTTGATGCCAGTTCTGATGCCCAGAACCTGTTTGGGCCAGGCTACAGTCACTTGAGTTTGATTAGAGGCATCACTAGATATACAATTGTGGTGTTATATCAGTGGCCCAAAGCCATTTAACCCTATCACTAACATACTTTGGTGCCCACTTTGATGCCCATTTTTTTGCCAGTTTTATAATTTTCGCAGCTGATTTTGAGTGTATTTATATTAGGGCATCAGTGCATTGTATTTTATTATTGTGATGTGTTATTTTTGTTGTTAAATGCATAAAAAACTGAAAAAACGAAATTGTCGAATAAGAAACTGACGAATAAGAAACCAACTTCAGCCCCGAATAAGAAACTGGACGAATAAGGCTAGTTTCACACTTGAGTTGGACGGGATCCGTAGCATTGCGTTGTGTGACGCATGCAACGGATGCGTTGCATATAGTGGCACAACGCATGCTACAGATCATACAAAATAACGCAATCCGTTGTAGTTTTTTTTCCTTGACTTTACACATCTGAGCATGCGCAGTTGTGTAAAGACACCTGCGTTAACGGAATCCGTCAAATGACGCATTCTAACGGACTCCGCCACCATAGGCGTCCATTATAAAAACAACGGACGCCTAACGGATTCCTGCAGGTTGCGTTTTTTGACACTCCGCCAAGCGCAGAAAAACGTTACATGCTGCGTTCCATCCGCCCGACGCAGCGTCAATATAACGACGCTGCGTCGTCCAGCGGATGCAACGCAGACACTTGCGTTACAGTGCGTCGTCCATACAAGTCTATGGAGAATAGCGCAGTGCGCTAACGGACTGCGCTATTCTCCATAGTGACGGAATGCGCTAAACGCAAGTGTGAAACTAGCCTAAGAAACCAACTTCAGCATCGTCACAACCCGTGGGTGGCGTCACGAACTTAAATCCCTAAACACCACGGCCCCGGCCGTGAACCTCCCCACTGAAACCCCTCACGTAGCGCCAGCCTCCCTTCAGAGCGACGTGACCCCCGGGTCCGGAGGCGCTCAAGCCACCCACCGATGAGCCCGGATCTGAGCAGGTACACTAATATTATATATATATATATATATATATATATATATATATATATATATATATATATATATATATATATATATTTATTTATTTTTTTCCAGACTGTTTTGTCAACCACCTTGGTTTTTTAGCTCAGTTTTTAAAAGAATGAGCTGCTCAATTCTTTGCAAAACATTAGTAAAAAAAAAACCATGGCAAAACCACAGGAGATTTCCTGGCAAAATATGAGGTTTTCTTGTAGAGACAAATCTGACAAAAACGCCCTGTGTGAACACAGTCCAGTAGTGCATTTCACACTATTTTGATAGACAATAATACAAGGGGACCTTGTTGGAAATTTTGGAGTTGAATATTCCAGAAATGAATTTTTGGGATTGTGACATACAGGCTGTGAGGAGGACCTACATTATTAAACCATTTTCCAGCGTCACTCTTCTCTTCACATCTGCCATTTTACCTGCATCTCCTCAGTATCAATATCGGATCTGAATTGCTGCCAGCGCGCCAACTCCTAGAAATCTGAGTGGCTGCTTCCCCCGTCCATCACTCAAGCGGCCCAATCGGCTTCTTGTTAATTGAAAATCAGGCAGAATCCTGGTTGGCTGTGTGGTATCATGTGATCTTCGCCCTGCAGCGCTTCTGGGAGTTGCAGTTCAGTGACAGTTTTGTGTTATGTGATGAACGAGGTAGAGAACTACAAGTACCATGATGAAGTGACTGTCAGGACATGGCACAGGCACAGGTGAATGTGATACGTCATGGCTTTACCAAACATCATTTCTTATGACTTTTACATATGCTCGGAGACATATTGTCAGGGAAAATACGTGGGAGAATAGGCAGTATATAGATATCTGTGTACTTCCACTGGGCCACGACTACCAGCCCGGTCTCCCTTGCTTGGTTTGTGCCGGATGAGGTCTATTGTGCCTGGGGCGTCATAGGGGTCGTCCATAGCAACCAATAAAAAGTTCATTTTACCTCAGAAAGCAGAGCAACAAATTTAATTGTATCCAATCAGAGAACAGCTATCATTTACCACAGCAACTCTGGTAAAATGAAATCTGCACTGTGATTGGATAACATGAAAGCTGAGGCAACATTTTATCCAATCAGAACACAGCATCGAATCACAGCGCAGCTTTCACTACCTCAGCTATTAAAACTGCAGAAATCATTTTACCACAGCAACTCTGAGGTAAAATGAAATCTGCACTGATTGGATAAAATGAAAGCATTTTATCCAATCAGAGCACAGATTTCCTTTTACCCAATCAGAGTGTAGCTTTCACTTTACCTCAGCAGTGTAATATATGACTGAAGCCATTGTCTTCTTCCATCCTGTCAGCTGGTTCTCTCTGGAGGTCAGATGTGTTTGTTGTGAGTCCAACATGGCGACATAAAAGACCAATGTACACCCTGCATCAGTGAAAGACACACAGGACAGTTCTGATAGGTAGTTCCTTTCCTGTTCTAGTAATAACCAGTATACTTGGTTTGGTAGTTAAGGCTGCTTTCACACATCCGGTTTTTGCTATGCGGCACAATCCGGCTCTTTGCAGAAAAAACGCCGTCGGTTGCGTTTTTCCCGCATAGACTTTCATTAGTGCCGGATTGTGCCGCATAGCCTTGCGTTTGGTCTGGTTTTTGCCGGATGCGGTATATTTAGCCTATGCGGCGGCCGGATGGAACGTTGCCTGGCCGCCGATGCGGCGCTTTTTCCAATGCATGCCTATGGATGCCGGATGCGGCAAAAAACATCTGGCCGCGGCATGCGGTTTTTTGCACTACGCATGCTCAGTAGCCTGCCACAACCAGCAAAAAACGGACGTGCTGCATGTAAAAACTTATGCAAAGGATGCGTTTTTTTCGCCGCGTCCGTTACATAGAGCTGGATTTAGCCGCACTGCTAAAACCGGATGTGTGAAAGCAGCCTAAGTAACACAACACAGGATCCGTCAATAAAAAAGACACCATGGTCTCCCATTATTCTGTACAATCCACAAAGAGAAAATGGGTCTGACACCTTACAATGGCCAACATTGGAGATAATTCTAATCTCAGCCTTTGTAAACCCCTAGATCCTGTATAAGGGCTCATGCGCACGTAACTGCTGAATATTCTGCAGCGATTTGACAGCACATGTGCGTGTCAAATTGCTGCAGAAACATTGCATAATGGATGCAGTTTTTCTGTACAAAAAAAGCCGATTTCATGCGCTATGGCTGCTGCCCCCACCATAGACAGAGTGGGCGCTGCATCCAGAAAGCACGGAATAATTGACATGCTCATTTTATGAACGCACGGATTTGGGACAAAATTTTAGTACCCAAATCGCTGCGTTCATAAAAGCATCGTGCACACGTGTCATGCACAATCTACATAGATGGTGCAGGGGACGCAGGACGCATGTATTTACGCTGCAGTGCAATACGCAGCGTTAATGCATGTAATTACGCAACGTGCGCACGAGCCCTTAAGGAGGCACAGAGGCAGGTTTATAGAGGAAGAACTCCCCCCTTCCTACATCCCACTTTTCCCCCATGACTTTATTCCAGGGTGCGGATGGTTGTTATGGCAACTGGGTGCCGAAATCTGTAATCAAGAAGCTTTAAAAAGCTAAACTATTAGAAACATGTTAAAAAAAAGGCTAAAACACCTTTTCCTCTTTATATGGGAAACCCCACAAAAAACCCTCCCAATTATAGTTCGGTATTATGTCAATAGCAACTCAAACTATTAATGCAGCCTTTGCTTATCCCTCGTTCCTAAAAATTGATAGAAGGTTGCCAAAAAGTTGTATGTAGCTGGAAATGGCACCAATGAGAAGCCCAACCAGATCTGAGAAGCCCAACCAGATCTTCCATAAGAAACCAGTCCTCACACAGCTATGCAAATGGAAAAAAAGGAAATGTTCTGGGTCTTTTTGTTTTTTAACCTGTTTCTGAAATGTGAACTATGTGGGCTCAGGGCCTGCACCATACAAGGCAGATGCCTCTGGCTGGCCCTAATAAAAAATTGTTATTTTCCTGATCAAATACTGGTAATCATAGGCTCAAGTCGTATAGGGAAATTAAATTTAAAAAAATGTGAAAAGTAGCTATATTTTTTCTTAAAAAATGTTAAAAAAACCCTCTTATTTCCTAATCCAAAAACATAGATATAAAAAAAAAATAAATTGGTATCGCCGACCTACATAATAATCCCAGCTATAAAGATGTATAATTAATCAAAGGCCATCAGGAAAAAAAATGTGAATGCCATAAAATGTTATCATAAGTGAATAAACGTCTTGTGCACCCCAAAACGATACAAATAAAAGCACAACTCGCCAAGCAAAAGATTAGGCCCTCTCTCAACCCCATCAATAGAAAAATTAAAAAAGTTACCTGTCTCAGAAACTGGCGACACACCATTTTATTTTTACAAAATCCTGCAGCTACTTTAATGTTGCTTTTGGCCTCTTGACAGCCTCCTGGACAAATTTTCTTCTTGTCTTTTCATGAACTTATGAGGGATGTACAGTTCTATTTAATGTCCCTGTTGTGCCAAATTAAAAAGACACTTTTTGATGACATCTTCACAGTGTCCATTTTATCTAACACCTTGGAATATAAATTTGTGACCTTCTTCTGTTTGATAACTTTCAACAATGAAATTCCTTTGCTGTGTTGTCAGCTGTCAACCACATCCACAATTATAAGAAGGTGTTTATGTTGAGGATAAGAATTAAGTAACCAAAAATACTTAATTCAGCCATTTCATAGACTCAAATATATAGTTTAGTTGATGCAGCCTAACACATAATTATGAATGCTTTTGTCCCTTACTAACATATATATATATATATATATATATATATATATATATATATATATATATATATATATATATATATATATATGTATATAGATACAGTGATCTTCCTTAACACAATATACCAGCACATGTAACTTAAAGATGGCTCCTACATCCTGGCCAACGCCCAAGAAGTTGAGGAACAGAGGAATTCCTAAAGGTTGGAACAACCAATCCAGTAGAGACTATGCAAATTTCTATACGTCCTGAGTCCAGCCTGCAATACTTGATTGGACTATATTTTGTCTACACCCTTTACTTCTCCTGAACTATAAAGTTTCCCGAACAATAAGCTGAAGCAGAAGCGTCTGTCATGGAGATAGTTATAACTGACTTAGGCTACTTTCACACATCCGGTTTGAGCCCTGCGGCTCAATCCGGCTGTGAAAACTATGCAACGGATGCGGTGAAAACACCGCATCCTTTGCATACGTTTTTACATGCGGCCGGTCCGGTTTTTTCCGGTTGCGGCATGCTACTGAGCATGCACAGTGGAAAATACCGCATGCGGCGACCGGATACGGTTTTTTCCGCATCGCGCCGCATCCGGCCTCCATAGGGATGCATTGAAAAATGCGCCGCAGCGGCCGGATGCGGCGCGATGCGGTGTTTTTTGCCGGAGCAAAAAACGTTGCAGGGTACGTTCGATCCGGCCGCCGCATCGGCTAAATCTGCCGCATGCGGCAAAAACCGGACCGAACGCAAGCCCCTACGGCACAATGCGGCACTAATGTAAGTCAATGCAAAAAAAAACGCAATCGGCGTTACAAAAGCCGGTTGCGGTTTTTCTGCAGAACGCCGTATTGTGCCGCAGAGCAAAAATCCGGATGTGTGAAAGTACCCTTATAGTCAATTATTTTAGTCTCATGTGCACACATGACATTATAATTTGAACACGGCAGTCAGACCTTAAGAGGCCCATTGTAGTCTCACCTCAAAATTTACACTTCTGCAACCTCATAATTTAGTTTTCTTTTTCCCCCTAACACTTTCTCAACCCAGAGATTTTTTGATTTTTACACTATCATTTTTTCCTCAACTTATTCCAAGAGCCAGGGCTGTGGGGTCAGTAAGCTAAACCTGCGACACAAATTCCTCAATTTCCCTTGCTCCTACTCCAACTACATGACTCCGACTCCCACATATATTGCTTATATTGAAGTGAAAAATGTATTGTAGTACAATGTGAACATCAGACATTTAATCATTTTTATTATACAATAATCAAGATATTTAGATAGAACATAAAATATATTTATTGGAATACAACTTTAAAACACAAAAAACTGTAATAAATTGTAAATATGTAATACACTATGTAATATAGATTACATATATATATATATATATATAGATTACATATATACAGTGTATGTATGTATATATATATATATATATATATATATATATACATATATATATACATACACACGGTGGAATCTCGCTTAACGAGTAACCCATTTAACGAGAATTTCGCTTAACATGCAAAGCTTTCTGTAAATTTGTAACTCGGTTTACGAGAAAGCTTTGCTGTACGAACAAAATCCTCACCGCACACACTTCCGGTTCCGTACATCCATCGTGCTCTGACCCGCTCTTGCAGTCCACACAAACACACACATGCACGCACAAAACACACAAACAAACACGCACGCACATACAGTATTATGCTCACCTTACCTTCCGTTCCATCGCCGGTCTCCTGGGTCTTGTAGTTCGCCGGTGCATCGTGACGAGGGAGGAATCCTCGCGGCGAACTACAAGACCCAGGAGCCCGGCGATGGAACGGAAGGTAAGGTGAGCATAATATGTGTACCTTCCGTTCCATCGCCGGCCTCCTGAGTCCTGTAGTTCGCCGCTCCAGGCTGTGTATCGGTAACCATCGGCGACGAGGCAGGAACTTCCTCTGACAGACGCTACTCAAAGGCAGCACGCTGACCAATCAGACGCTCATGCCTTTGACGTCAGCGCTCTGGGTGCGGAAGTTCCTCCCTCGTCGTCATGGTTACCCGATACACAGCCTGTGGTAGTGAACAGCAAGTCCCAGCAGGGCGGCGATGGAACGGAAGGTAAGGTGAGCATATAATATGTTCGTGTGAGTTTGTGTGTGTTTGAACGTGTTTGAACGTGTGTGGAATGGCACAATAGGGGACCAGGATGGGACATTTAACAAGTTGTGGAACAAATTGTCTGCATTGCAATGATTTCCTATGGGAAATCTTGCTTTGCTGAATGAGTAACTTGGTTAACAAGCACAGTCCCAGAACGGATTGTTCTCGTTAACCAAGGTTCCACTGTATATATATATATATATATATATATATATATATATACACATATAAAACAAACACTATGTAATAAACTATGTAAGTGGCAAAAAACAGTTTTCAACAAAAGCATACTAAATAACATTTGTGCAGTCTATGAATTTGTTGTAAGAAATAGAATTGCCTCCATCAGATCGTCCTTCGCAGATGACCTTAAATCTGACCTAATAATTTTAATCCTAGAGAACAACTTCTCTACACTAACTTGGGTTGGAGGCAAAGCCGTAACCACATGGGCAACATTTCTAACAATTTCCGGGTATAAAGGAATTGCCTCCTGCACAGTAAGTTTTGATGAACAGTTGAATTTTTCTATTTCTTTCGGAGCAAGTGAAACATTTTGCTGATATATGGTCAATCTGCTGCTATAGGAGACAGAGTGAAATCTTTTTCCTTGCGGCAACGCTTTGCCTGCTCCATGTCATCCAAATACTTGTCAAAGTTAAACTCCACTTCTGATGAGGATGAAGATATGGCAGCAGTAGCACTGTCAGGACCCAAGTCCTCTTGCGCCTGGCAGTCCTGTAAGCCACTCATCCTAACTGCTACCTCAGTCAGAGTTTCTTTTTCTTTAGTAAGCTGTTGATCATCAAGCAGTATACGATGACTTTGGTCCACATTAACAGCTGCCAGAAGACTTTTATTTTCCAATAGCTGTGTCTCTCTCTGTTTCATTGAAGCAGAAATGCTATCTGCGATTAAAACTCCTCTTTGGGACAGACAAAATAGCAAGTTCTTCCACTCCCTTATGAAAATGCCAGGAGTTAAATGCTCAGCTTGTAATTTTTTAGTCACGGTAAATGGGTGATTAAGCAATTCCTTCAATTCAGCCACCTGTGTCTATTGACCTTCATTTAGGGTTACCTGAGGATTCACCATATCTATAAGAAACAGTTTTAGTTCAAGCAATCGCTCAATCATTAAATAAGTGCTGCCCCACCGAGTGGCTTGATCGACAATAGCCCCTTTCCCAGCACGTCTCTTCAAGATGGAATCAATTTTAGGAGTTCTGGCGGCAATAACCAATTTTCTCACTTTTCCAATCAGATTTCCAGAATGTCCCTCTTGCAGACTATCTCTTATTGCCAGCTGCAGCGTGTGCACAACACAGCGCATGTGATGAATGTGAAAGTGTTTTGAAGCAGCTTCAACAAGATCATCTAATTCTAAAGTATCATTTTGCTGTTCTTCTGTTGTAATATCTGTTTGTTCCTCAGTTACATGAACAGCGCTGTGGCCTTCCATCTCAAACATACTGAATCCTAAATTTTCTTCTAGATGTTGTTCATTACTCTCATTCATCAGTTTAATTGTACTTCTCATGTTTGAAGCATTGTCCGTTACAATAGCAAGAACCTGTTCTTTTTTGCGTTCGTAATCTTGCAGAACTTTTTCCACTAAGGCCTGGAGAAACTGGCTGGAGTGATGAGCTTTAGTACCTTTTACTGCCAGTGTCTTGGTAACAATATCTTTGTTGTCACAAACATATCGAACATTGATGGCAAAATAGTTCACTCTGTGACGTGTGCAGGCATCCATTTTAAGAAACATGAAGCGTCTTTTGAAAGTCTTTAAGATCTTCCTTTTGTTTAAGGGCTTCTTCAATCACTAATTTTCTAATACTTTCTCTTTCCAGAGAAAAAACAAGTTTGAGGGCCATTTTTCCATTAAGAGCTGTAAAGCTGGTCGTGCAAATAGTAATAATGGTACACCGTCCTTCATAACAAGCTGTATGAGCGGTCTTTTAAACATATCTGCTGTCATTGTTACAGTAACTTTGTCACTTACAAAATATCTTGTTAATGATGTTTGTGATGCTCTTTCCTCCACCTTTGTCTGGCAGGAAGTGCTGGGCACTGGTTTCTTGGTTCTGCTGTTATCTTTCTCTGTCACAGTTTTGAAAACTTCTGGGTGGAAGCATTGTAGGCTACTTTCACACATCAGTTTTCTGTATTCAGGTACAGTCCTTTTTTTTCCGTATCCAACGTTTCCGGTTTTTTCGTGCAAACCGTACCCACCGGATCCGTTTTAATCCGGATCCGTCCAACCGGATCCGATTAAAAACGGATCCGGTGGGTCCGATTTACATCCGTTTTGCATCCGTTTGGTCCGTTTTTTAACGGATCCAGTTTTTAAACACTAAACAAACAATTAACGCGTTCCGTATTCTGATTGGCTATTGGGAAAATACGGTATATATACAGTATTTTGAAGCATATATGACAGAATGAAGACAGAGGCAAGCAGAAACCATGGATGTTATTCTTGAAAAGATTACAAAGATCACTGCTGATTTTACATTTGAGGCAAATCGCTTGGGTATCATCGTCAGAGAAAAGGAACGACAGCGACTGAGGCGTCAGCGACATTGACGCTTTTGGATCCATCCCCTGACTGCCCAGAGACTGACACGTGGGGTGTTTTCAACCCTATACCTGGAGCTCCGTGGAAACCATGAAAAATTCACAAGCTATGTCCGGATGGCAGTGAATAATTTTGACGTCCTCCTTGGCCTTGTTGCGGACCACATACGTAAAACGGACACCTACAGCCGGTTCTCTATAACACCCGAGGAGCGTTTGCTGGTTACGCTTAGGTAAGTTTTTTTTTTAATTGTATCCTCCTGTTAAATTGACTTTTAACTGTAATGTGTTTGCTATTATTTTATTTTAATTATTGTCTTTCCTTTACAGATTCCTTGCAACTGGAGAGTCACTTTCGTCCCTTCACTACCAGTTTCGACTAGGAATTTCCACCATCTCGGGAATCATTAGAGACACTTGCCGAGCCTTGTGGGATTGCCTCCAGGAGGATTTCATCCCCCAGCCCACCAGGGACAGATGGCTTGCAATTGCCGAACAATACTACAACATTTGTCAGTTTCCAAATTGCCTTGGCTCAGTGGACGGCAAACATATAAGAATTGTGAAACCTGCAGCTTCGGGGTCTGAATACTACAATTATAAAAAGTATTTCTCAATTGTCCTAATGGCAATAACGGATGCGAACTACAAATTTATCTCAGTGGACATTGGCGCATATGGGAGATCAAATGACTCTCAGGTCTTTAAAATGTCCCCAATGGGGCGGCGAATCTATGGGAATACTTTTGATTTCCCTCCTGCAAGACCTCTTCCTGGCACATGTGAGCCCCCAATGCCCTTTGTTTTTGTGGCCGACGAAGCCTTTCAACTCTCCCAACATCTATTAAAGCCATATGCAAGCCGTGCATTGACGCAAACACAAAAAATCTATAATTACCGATTATCCAGAGCCAGAAGAATGGTGGAATGCTCCTTTGGGATACTAACCAGCAAATGGCGAGTGTTGTTAACAGCGATTAATTTAAACATTGAAACTGTTGATGAAATAGTCAAAGCATGTGTGGTACTACACAATTTTGTTTTAACAAAGGAACCTTTGTCCTTGGATGACCAGAGTTTGGAATCCACCTCTTTGACTGACTACACCAGTCCTGGATTTAGGAGTAGTGTTGCCTGTTCAACAATCCGTGACAAATATGCTGACTATTTTGTGTCCCCAGAAGGTAGAGTAGATTGGCAAGATCAAATGGTATAAGATTTATCTTTAGTTTTATAACAAATAAAAATAGTTAAAAATAAATAAAAAAATATCTTGTTAACCTTGGTAATTTTAATCTTTGAATATCTTTAAAAATTTGTAATTTTTACACCGTCAAATTATAACATGTTATGTTTTTGTATTACCTTATTATTAACTTAACTTGCAAAATAATATTCACCCCCAAAAAAAACAAGAACAAATAAATACATTTCAACTAAAATGTTTTATTTTTTATTACATACCTAAATAAATTATAAATTAGTATATCTTGGGCTTGGGGTGGAGATAGTACTGGAGGGGCTGTCAGATGGGAACACATGCACAGTGGGAGTATGGAGGGTGGAAAGTGGTGTTGGTGGTGGTGGTGGGGAAGTAACAGAAGGTGAAGGTGTGGTTGAGAAACCAAGAGGGAAAACAGGAGATGGGATGGGATTTGGTAAGGATTGAGGGGTGGAGTGGAGGGATTGGGAGACAGAAGAGGTGGCGGGTAGAGTTGAGCGCGGTTCGTGGTTCGTGGTTCTCCAGTTCGCGGCTCGAGTGATTTTGGGGCATGTTCTAGATCGAACTAGAACTCGAGCTTTTTGCAAAAGCTCGGTAGTTCTAGAAACGTTCGAGAACGGTTCTAGCAGCCAAAAAACAGCTAAATCATAGCTTGGTTTCTGCTGTAATAGTGTAAGTCACTCTGTGAATCAAACTATTATCACATTTCAGTGTATAGTGTGCGTGAACAGCGCCTTCAGATCACTGCTGTTTCTATAATGGCGATCGCCATTTTTTTTTTTTTTTTTTCTTGTCTTCCTTCCCTAAGCGCGCGCGTCTTGTGGGGCGGGCCAGCATGTCAGCCAATCCCAGACACACACACAGCTAAGTGGACTTTGAGCCAGAGAAGCAACGGCATGTGTGATAGGATCTGCATGTCACATGTCCCTGCATTATAAAACCGGACATTTTCTTCACGGACGCCATTATCTGCCTTCTGCGTCTTTGGTGTCAGACATCACTGTCGCAGCTCCGTCTTCCTGAGTCCTATAGCCGATACAGCTGTATGCGCTGCATACACAGCGTTAGACAGCTTAGGGAGAGCACTTTATAGCAGTCCTTTTAAGGGCTCCAACCGGCAGGGTCAGAGAGCCATAGGTGACAGGTCCTGCAAACAGCAACAGCGTCTGTGTAGCCCAGGTCAGGGATTTTCTACCTGCATTTCACCATTAGGAGGGAATAGAAAGGCAGGCTTCCATTCCTCTACCCAGAGCACCACAATCCTGCCACTGTACCCTCTTGTCCTCTGCACACTCCAACTGATAACTAAGCCATTATACTAGCAAACACTCAGTGTACCTAGTGGCATCCTATACGTGGCTATTGGACTTTGCTATAGTCCCACTAGTGCAAAGACATTTGCAGAGCGCGTCTGCCTGCATTGCACACTACAACTCATTCTAACCAAGCCATTATACTAGCAAACACTCAGTGTACCTAGTGGCATCCTATACGTGGCTATTGGACTTTGCTATAGTCCCACTAGTGCAAAGACATTTGCAGAGCGCGTCTGCCTGCATTGCACACTACAACTCATTCTAACCAAGCCATTATACTAGCAAACACTCAGTGTACCTAGTGGCATCCTATACGTGGCTATTGGACTTTGCTATAGTCCCACTAGTGCAAAGACATTTGCAGAGCGCGTCTGCCTGCATTGCACACTCCAACTCATTAAAACCAAGCCATTATACTAGCAAACACTCAGTGTACCTAGTGGCATCCTATACGTGGCTATTGGACTTTGCTATAGTCCCACTAGTGCAAAGACATTTGCATAGCGCGTCTGCCGGCATTGCACACTCAAACTCATTTTAACTAAGCCATTATACTAGCAAACACTCAGTGTACCTAGTGGCATCCTATACGTGGCTATTGGACTTTGCTATAGTCCCACTAGTGCAAAGACATTAGCAGAGCACATCTGCCTGCATTGCACACTACAACTCATTCTAACCAAGCCATTATACTAGCAAACACTCAGTGTACCTAGTGGCATCCTATACGTGGCTATTGGACTTTGCTATAGTCCCACTAGTGCAAAGACATTTGCATAGCGCGTCTGCCTGCATTGCACACTCAAACTCATTTTAACTAAGCCATTATACTAGCAAACACTCAGTGTACCTAGTGGCATCCTATACGTGGCTATTGGACTTTGCTATAGTCCCACTAGTGCAAAGACATTAGCAGAGCACATCTGCCTGCATTGCACACTACAACTCATTCTAACCAAGCCATTATACTAGCAAACACTCAGTGTACCTAGTGGCATCCTATACGTGGCTATTGGACTTTGCTATAGTCCCACTAGTGCAAAGACATTTGCAGAGCGCGTCTGCCTGCATTGCACACTCCAACTCATTAAAACCAAGCCATTATACTAGCAAACACTCAGTGTACCTAGTGGCATCCTATACGTGGCTATTGGACTTTGCTATAGTCCCACTAGTGCAAAGACATTTGCATAGCGCGTCTGCCTGCATTGCACACTCAAACTCATTTTAACTAAGCCATTATACTAGCAAACACTCAGTGTACCTAGTGGCATCCTATACGTGGCTATTGGACTTTGCTATAGTCCCACTAGTGCAAAGATATTAGCAGAGCACATCTGCCTGCATTGCACACTCCAACTTTTTTAAACTAAGCAATTTTACTAGCAAACACTCAGTGTACCTAGTGGCATCCTAAACGTGGCTATTGGACTTTGCTATAGTCCCACTAGTGCAAAGACATTTGCAGAGCACGTCTGCCTGCATTGCACACTACAACTCATTGTTACTAAGCCATTATACTAGCAAACACTCAGTGTACCTAGTTGTATCCTAAACGTGGCTATTGTACTTTTGTCTATTCACAGTATTGGAACGATATTTGCAGCACGTCTGCCTGCATTGCACACTCTAACTTTTTTAAACTCAGCCATTTATAGTAGCAAACACTCAGTGTACCTAGTTGTATCCTAAACGTGGCTATTGTACTTTTGTCAATTCACAGTATTGGAACGTTATTTGCAGCACGTCTGCCTGCATTGCACACTCAAACTTTTTTAAACTCAGCCATTTATAGTAGCAAACACTCAGTGTACCTAGTTGTATCCTAAACGTGGCTATTGTACTTTTGTCTATTCACAGTATTGGAACGATATTTGCAGCACGTCTGCCTGCATTGCACACTCTAACTTTTTTAAACTCAGCCATTATACTAGCAAACACTCAGTGTACCTAGTGGCATCCTATACGTGGCTATTGGACTTTGCTATAGTCCCACTAGTGCAAAGACATTAGCAGAGCACATCTGCCTGCATTGCACACTACAACTCATTCTAACCAAGCCATTATACTAGCAAACACTCAGTGTACCTAGTGGCATCCTATACGTGGCTATTGGACTTTGCTATAGTCCCACTAGTGCAAAGACATTTGCAGAGCGCGTCTGCCTGCATTGCACACTCCAACTCATTAAAACCAAGCCATTATACTAGCAAACACTCAGTGTACCTAGTGGCATCCTATACGTGGCTATTGGACTTTGCTATAGTCCCACTAGTGCAAAGACATTTGCATAGCGCGTCTGCCTGCATTGCACACTCAAACTCATTTTAACTAAGCCATTATACTAGCAAACACTCAGTGTACCTAGTGGCATCCTATACGTGGCTATTGGACTTTGCTATAGTCCCACTAGTGCAAAGATATTAGCAGAGCACATCTGCCTGCATTGCACACTCCAACTTTTTTAAACTAAGCAATTTTACTAGCAAACACTCAGTGTACCTAGTTGTATCCTAAACGTGGCTATTGGACTTTGCTATAGTCCCACTAGTGCAAAGACATTTGCAGAGCACGTCTGCCTGCATTGCACACTACAACTCATTGTTACTAAGCCATTATACTAGCAAACACTCAGTGTACCTAGTTGTATCCTAAACGTGGCTATTGTACTTTTGTCTATTCACAGTATTGGAACGATATTTGCAGCACGTCTGCCTGCATTGCACACTCTAACTTTTTTAAACTCAGCCATTTATAGTAGCAAACACTCAGTGTACCTAGTTGTATCCTAAACGTGGCTATTGTACTTTTGTCTATTCACAGTATTGGAACGATATTTGCAGCACGTCTGCCTGCATTGCACACTCTAACTTTTTTAAACTCAGCCATTATACTAGCAAACACTCAGTGTACCTAGTTGTATCCTAAACGTGGCTATTGTACTTTTGTCAATTCACAGTATTGGAACGTTATTTGCAGCACGTCTGCCTGCATTGCACACTCAAACTTTTTTAAACTCAGCCATTTATAGTAGCAAACACTCAGTGTACCTAGTTGTATCCTAAACGTGGCTATTGTACTTTTGTCAATTCACAGTATTGGAACGTTATTTGCAGCACGTCTGCCTGCATTGCACACTCAAACTTTTTTAAACTCAGCCATTTATAGTAGCAAACACTCAGTGTACCTAGTTGTATCCTAAACGTGGCTATTGTACTTTTGTCTATTCACAGTATTGGAACGTTATTTGCAGCACGTCTGCCTGCATTGCACACTCTAACTTTTTTAAACTCAGCCATTATACTAGCAAACACTCAGTGTACCTAGTTGTATCCTAAACGTGGCTATTTTACTTTTGTCTATTCACAGTATTGGAACGATATTTGCAGCACGTCTGCCTGCATTGCACACTCTAACTTTTTTAAACTCAGCCATTATACTAGCAAACACTCACTGTACCTAGTTGTATCCTAAACGTGGCTATTGTACTTTTGTCAATTCACAGTATTGGAACGTTATTTGCAGCACGTCTGCCTGCATTGCACACTCAAACTTTTTTAAACTCAGCCATTATACTAGCAAACACTCACTGTACCTAGTTGTATCCTAAACGTGGCTATTGTACTTTTGTCAATTCACAGTATTGGAACGTTATTTGCAGCACGTCTGCCTGCATTGCACACTCAAACTTTTTTAAACTCAGCCATTTATAGTAGCAAACACTCAGTGTACCTAGTTGTATCCTAAACGTGGCTATTGTACTTTTGTCTATTCACAGTATTGGAACGTTATTTGCAGCACGTCTGCCTGCATTGCACACTCTAACTTTTTTAAACTCAGCCATTATACTAGCAAACACTCAGTGTACCTAGTTGTATCCTAAACGTGGCTATTTTACTTTTGTCTATTCACAGTATTGGAACGATATTTGCAGCACGTCTGCCTGCATTGCACACTCTAACTTTTTTAAACTCAGCCATTATACTAGCAAACACTCACTGTACCTAGTTGTATCCTAAACGTGGCTATTGTACTTTTGTCAATTCACAGTATTGGAACGTTATTTGCAGCACGTCTGCCTGCATTGCACACTCAAACTTTTTTAAACTCAGCCATTTATAGTAGCAAACACTCAGTGTACCTAGTTGTATCCTAAACGTGGCTATTGTACTTTTGTCAATTCACAGTATTGGAACGTTATTTGCAGCACGTCTGCCTGCATTGCACACTCAAACTTTTTTAAACTCAGCCATTTATAGTAGCAAACACTCAGTGTACCTAGTTGTATCCTAAACGTGGCTATTGTACTTTTGTCTATTCACAGTATTGGAACGTTATTTGCAGCACGTCTGCCTGCATTGCACACTCTAACTTTTTTAAACTCAGCCATTATACTAGCAAACACTCACTGTACCTAGTTGTATCCTAAACGTGGCTATTGTACTTTTGTCAATTCACAGTATTGGAACGTTATTTGCAGCACGTCTGCCTGCATTGCACACTCAAACTTTTTTAAACTCAGCCATTATACTAGCAAACACTCACTGTACCTAGTTGTATCCTAAACGTGGCTATTGTACTTTTGTCAATTCACAGTATTGGAACGTTATTTGCAGCACGTCTGCCTGCATTGCACACTCAAACTTTTTTAAACTCAGCCATTATACTAGCAAACACTCACTGTACCTAGTTGTATCCTAAACGTGGCTATTGTACTTTTGTCAATTCACAGTATTGGAACGTTATTTGCAGCACGTCTGCCTGCATTGCACACTCAAACTTTTTTAAACTCAGCCATTATACTAGCAAACACTCACTGTACCTAGTTGTATCCTAAACGTGGCTATTGTACTTTTGTCAATTCACAGTATTGGAACGTTATTTGCAGCACGTCTGCCTGCATTGCACACTCAAACTTTTTTAAACTCAGCCATTTATAGTAGCAAACACTCAGTGTACCTAGTTGTATCCTAAACGTGGCTATTGTACTTTTGTCTATTCACAGTATTGGAACGTTATTTGCAGCACGTCTGCCTGCATTGCACACTCAAACTTTTTTAAACTCAGCCATTATACTAGCAAACACTCACTGTACCTAGTTGTATCCTAAACGTGGCTATTGTACTTTTGTCAATTCACAGTATTGGAACGATATTTGCAGGACATCTGCCTGCATTGCACACTCAAACTTTTTTAAACTCAGCCATTATACTAGCAAACACTCACTGTACCTAGTTGTATCCTAAACGTGGCTATTGTACTTTTGTCTATTCACACTACTGCAAATCTATGTGCAGCACCTCTGCATGACAACCTCGTGCTCTGTTTTTAATAAGCTATAATGATAGCACAAAATACTGCCATTTTGTGGCATCATAGAACTGGCTGTTGTATTCCATTAGTGCCCCACTGGTGACAAGCTATTTCTAGCACCTCTACATCACACCCTCATGCACATTTAGCTACGCTAATGTTATAGCAAACTCATGGAATTCATTGCTGCATTTCATAATTCGGAGGGATAGAAAGTCAGGCTTCCTTTAGCTTTTCCTTCTGTTCATAGACAGCATCTCCAAGACAAATTTCCCCTCCACGTCTAAGTGTGGAGAGGCAGCTAGTGCGCATGCGTGTGCCGATGTACCCCAGCTGCAGCATAATTACAGTGTTTCGCCTAGTGAGTATGCTCAGCCTGACTGTGCCATTCCTGACGCTAAGTCTTCATTTCGGGATACAGCGCATGCTCCCACACTAAGTGTGAAAAGCCTCTTTGCACAGGTGCTTGCATTCTGTGCCGGGTCTAAGTCCTGTTTTGTGCCTAGACACCATGCTAAAGCTGATAGTCTTTTTTCAGAGACTGTATTTCATGCTACTGAGCATGCTCAGGCACTTCCTGCATCAGAGACTAGGTCCGGTAATGAACTCTTTGGCCCTGGCCCTGATGTGGGGGTCCCATATAGACCACAGGGCATCAGGTGTCCTCCCAAATGGCTTGCAGAGGCCCACACCTATGACTTGTCACCGCATTATTGATGGTCAGACGATGACTGGTGAGGTGTTTGGGTCATGGCAGCCATGAGGTCATCATTGAAGTTGCGTTTCCAAATAGGACGCTAGTTATGCCACTCATGACGTGTCACTCTGCTTTTGTCTCCAGGAGGTGCATTGTGGTTCACCCTGGTTTGGGGCGGACCCAGGTTATAAAAGGGGCTGGAGCCAACAAGGAGGTGCGCAGTCTTCTATTATGCTCCGAAAGAGCACACCTCCATGTGTTGAACCCATTGCGGCTTTAGGCCAGAGGTAGGCAGGGATAGGGTGGTGGATGCAGGCCACCACCACAGTTGGTAACGCAGAACGGTTAAGACCAGCTCCTGTCCTAACAGTCCTGCTTGTGCAGCCCAGTGGCATTAACAGGCCTGCTGCTGCTGATGCGCCTGCTGTCCACAGGTGTGGCCCCTACGCACACGGTCAGCGTACTCAATGGCCCCTGTGTTGTTAACAGGGAGTTCCTGGGCTGGGTGGGCATGTGGACCCTGTGACGCTAACAGGGCTCACAGTCTCCAGATCCGAATGGCGTCTAACTCGGTTCAGGCTACTATTAGTTTCATAGCCACACAGCTCTGTATCCTCCACCAAACCTTCAAGTTGCCAACCTCTCCTTTTCCAACTGGGAGCACGGTGGACACTGACTGCTGAAGGTGATATATACCTTTCTCTTTCTTTTCTTATTAATTTTTGTTATATAGCGGTCACAGATTATATACCACTTTATCCAAATCTGCCAGTCCCACTGTAACAGATGTTGTTTCTTCAGCAAATGTTACAGTTGTTTAACCACCAAATCCACGGACCAAAATTTTTTTCCCCTTTCCAACACACCTGTTCCCCTTTCCAACAGCATCTGTCCTTTTTCAACTCATTTTGGGATATGACCAAAAGTGCAACTGTGCAGGGACACCGTACTCAACGCCATCTCAGCACAGCAGCCATCCCTCGGTCCCTCCGATGTGGACAAGTAAAAGACCATTTCCTCCTATCCATGACAAAGTGTTGAGATTCACTCTGTGCAGCACTGGTGTTTAGTGGAAAAGTAGATCTAAGATTGCGTACCACATTCTGCAGATACTCCTGTATACGTGCGTCTATTTCTATGGCAGGAATTAGTTCGCCAAATTTTGTCTTGTACCGGGGATCTAACAGTGTGGCAACCCAGTATTCAGGATTACTTCAAATTCATACAATCCGAGGGTCATGTAGGTAGTGCAGCAAGAAGGCGCTCATGTGTCTTGTGCATCCAGGAGGACCAAGTCCTTGGTGTGTTGGTGGCAGAGAGGTGAGAATCGTGCATCCTTCCTCTGCCCTCTACCCACAACCTCGCACAACCGAAATGTGAGCAAGCTCTCACTCATCTGCTGAGTCTTCCATGCCCATCGCCAGTTCGTCCTCCATTTCTTCATGGGCTCCTGCACTTTCATCAACACTTTTTGCTGATACTATGCGCCCTTGTTAATCCCTCTCCCTCACCATGACTGCCGCATAGGTGCCGCTGACCATCTGGACCTCGTAGATCTTGTTATCCCTTCCGCATATGACTCCTCCTGTACTTCCTCCCCTTCCTCTTGTCCCAACACCTGACTCCGAATAATAATTACAGTGTGCTCCATCATGTAGATGACCAGAATTGTCACGCTGAGAATGACATTGCCAGTGCTAAACATCTTCGTCGACATTTCAAAACTGTGTAGCAGGGTGCATAGGTCCTTGATCTGACACCACTCCAGCAGCGTGATCTGCACCACCTCTGGATCAACTTATCCCAGGCTATATGTCTTACCGTATTTCAGCAGGGCTCTGCGGTGCTGCCACACACGCTGCAACATGTGCAGATTCCAATTCCTGCGTGTCGGAACATCGCATTTCCGGCGTTTAACTGCCAGACCCTAAGACTTCCGGAGTGATGAAAGTTGTTGAGCTGCTGTGTGCGCACGATGGAAGTGAGCACATAGCGAGCGTGCCCGCTGCACAAGGCCATGTAGGCCGTGATGGTGTTTTAAAAATTGCTGGAGAATTCGGATCAACACGTGAGCCATAAAAGGCACGTGTGTCACATTGCCCTGAGGATGGCCCGCAGCCAGGTTTGCATCATTGCCGCACACGGCTGTTAAGTCACCAACGGAGTCCGCTCCGTCAATTTGTACTCCGGTCGCCAGGTGACAACGTGTTCCTTTCATGAATAGTGCTGATGATGGGAGAGTAGTCGATGCCAGCGGCGCAGGTGGACGCAGGTTATGCTCACCCACTGGGCTGCATTACCTTGACAGATGCAGAATCTCTGGCTGAATGTAGCTGGTGGGTATCTCACAGATGAAATACCATCATTCAGCTACAACCAATGGGAAGACACCACACCCTTTTTTATGCCCATCCTGTCTGCAGACCACTGCCAGACATAGCTATGAACCTCTGGTTAATTTTACCCCCAGTTCAGTTTTATGATTTTGTGTGCTTGTTACCTGACTACTTTTCCTGCTTGCTGTTTATGTACCTTGTTGGCCGATACGCATTTCACCTCTGCTTGTTTTCTGATTAAGTCCTGGCCGTCCCATTCTGTTCCTGTTCCTCAATTAATGTTTTGACCCTGCCTGACTACTATTCTCTGTAATAGCGGTGTGACTCACATTTCCCATACATTTCAAAGTAAAACTTTGACCGCCTGATGGCATTGAGCTCTGCTGCCAGCATAGTAAGGAGGTGTGTGGTAGTCCTTGTGCGCAGTTGCAAGGAAGGGTGGCCTGACCACACAGGGTTTGCGCAAAGGTAGAGGACCCACACGAGGTTGAAGAGGCAGAAGCAGTGTATTAACTTCTACATACAGAACAAGGATTGAAACAACTCGTGGGGACGGCAAGACTTGTACAGCAGACCCTTCTCCATCTCTCACCATAGTTTGCCAGTGCCCAGTCAGTGACATGTAATGACCCTGTCTATGCTTACTGGTCCAAGTATCTGTGTTGAAATGCACCCTGTCGCACACAGATTTTCTCAAGGAAGTGGTGATGTTGTGTGCGACATGCCGGTGTAGCGCGGGCATGCTTTTCTTGGAGAAGCAGTGGTGATTGGGCATCTGGTACTGGGGCACAGCGACAGACATAAGGTCTGTAAAATCCTGTGTGTCCACTACGCGTAAAGGCAGCATTTCGGTAGCCAACAGCTTACAGAGGGATAGAGTCAACCACTTAGCTTTGTCATGGGTCGCAGTAAGTGGCCTTTTATTTGACCACATCTGAGGGACAGAGATCTGGCTGCTGTCTGTAGACGGTGTTGAGTAGGGTGTCCCTGGAAAAATGCAGGTTTGTGAGAAAAGTGCAGGCGGAGACATGATGTTGGCTTCATCTTGCCTTCAGATCTGTTCATCTTGTATCATTTTTAAAAAACACAGCAAGCAAGGGTTACTCCAAGCGGAGTCTCCCTTTTTTTCCAAAAATTGGGCCCCACACAGACACCTTATCAGTGGCAGCACTTGTGCCCTAGTTGCAAACAGGATGTTTTGATTTGCATCAAGCACATTCCAAATCCACAAGCATTTACTCTCCCCAGGATGACACAGGGGTAGTAAATTCCTTCTGGATCCATGACTTGTTCATTTTGATGAACGTCAGTCTGTCCACATTGTCACTGGACAGACGCGTGCGCTTATCTGTCAGCACACACCCAGCAGCACTGAAGACACGTTCAGAGACAACGCTGGCAGCTGGACACGACAAAATCTTCGAGGCGTAACTGGAGAGCTCTTGACATTTTTCTAGATTTGAAGCACAAAAGGAGCAAGGCTCCATTTGCAAAGTCATTGCATCGATGTTCATTTGGAGATACTCCTGTATCATCCTCTCCATCCGTTGACTATGTGTCAGACTTGTTGTCTCTGGTGGCCTTGCAAAGGAGGGTCTAAAAAAATTATGAAAAGATTCCATAAAATTGCTGTTACCAGCACCAGATACGGTCCTACTGGTACGGGTAGACTGTTGAAGATGACGAGGCCGTCCCATGTTTGTCAAGTTACAACTGGGAGAATCACTCCCTTCACCTGCACGGTTGTTTGGTGGAAAAGCCGAGCTAAGATCGAGTAACAGCTTCTGCTGATACTCCTGCATACGTGCGTCCCTTTCTATGGGTGGAATTATGTCACAAAATTTGGACTTGTCCCGGGGATCTAATAGTGTGGCAAGCCAGTAGTCATCATCACTTCTAATTTTGACAATACGAGGGTCATGTTGGAGGTAGTGCAACAAGAAGGCACTCATGTGTCTTGCGCAGCCATGCGCACCAAGTCCACGCTGTGTTTGTGGCATAGAGGTGCTAACCGTTCTTTCTTCCTCTGTCATCTCCCCCCAACCTCTTTCAACTGAAATTTGACCAAGGTCCCCCTCATCTGCTGAGTCTTCCATGTCCATGGACAGTTCGTCCTCCATATCTTCATGTCCTCCTGCACCTTCCTCAACATCTCACCTGCTACCATGCGCCCTTGTTGATCCCTGTCCCCCATGGTCCCATGCCTGCCGCGTTGGTGATGATGAACGTCTGGACCTTGGTGATGTTGTTGTGTCTTGCGCATATGAATCCTCCTGTAGTTCCTCCCCTTCCTGTTGTCCCACCCCCTGACTACGAATAGTGTTTAGCGTGTGCTCCAGCATGTAAATGACTGTAATCGTCATGCTGATAATGGCATTGTCAGCGCTAAACATATTCGTCGCCATGTCGAAACTGTGCAGAAGGGTGCATAGGTCCTTGATCTGAGATCACTCCATCAGGGTGATCTGCCCCACTTCTGCATCTCGTTGGCCCAGGCTATACATCATGACGTATTGCACCAGGGCTCGCCGGTGCTGCCACAGTCGCTGTAACATGTGGAGAGTTGAATTCCAGCGTGTCGCCACATCGCATTTCAGGCGATGAACCGGCAGGCCGAAAGACTTCTGGAGCGATGCAAGTCGCTCAGGTGCGGCGGTTGAACGGCGGAAGTGAGCACTGCAGACAGTTTCCGTGCCCTGGTCAGAAGGCCATCTAGGCCGGGATAGTGTGTTAAAAATTGCTGGACAACAAGGTTAAACACGTGAGCCATACAAGGCACGTGTGTCACCTTGCCCAGGCGAAGGGCCGCACCCAGGTTTGCAGCATTGTCGCACACGGCCTTACCAGGCTGCAGGTTGAGTGGAGACAACCATTTATCAAAATCAGTCTCCAGAGCTGCCCACAACTCAGTCGCTGTGTGACTCCTATTTCAAAGACATGTCAAGCTAAAGACCGCCTGATGCCGTTGCGCTCTGCTACCAGCATAGTAATGAGGGGTGCGTGATTCCTTCTGCGCAGTGAGAACGCTGGTGGCCTGACCAGGCAGGCTTGGGGCGGAGGTGGAGGACCCAGATGAGGTGGAGGATGCAGAAGCAGTGGCGGAACTTGGACAGACAGAGGATTGACACACAAGTCGTGGGGACGGCAAGACTTGTGCAGCAGACCCTTCACCATCTATCACCATAGTTACCCAGTGGCCAGTCAGCGACATGTAACGTCCCTGTCCATGCTTACTGGTCCAAGTATCGGTGGTGAAATGCACCCGTTCACACACAGAGTTTCTCAAGGAAGCGGTGATGTTGTGTGCGACATGCTGGTGTAGCGCGGGCACACCTTTCTTAGAGAAGTAGTGGCGACTAGGCATCTGGTACTGGGGCACAGCGACAGACATAAGGTCTCTAAAATCCTGTGTGTCCACTAGGCGGAAAGGCAGCATTTCTGTAGTCAACAGCTTACAGAGGGATAGAGTCAACCTCTTCGCTTTGTCATGGGTCGCAGGAAGTGGCCTTTTATTTGACCACATCTGAGGGACAGAGATCTGGCTGCTGTGTGTAGACGGTGTTGAGTCGGGTGTCCCTGGAAAAATGCAGCTTTGTGAGGAAAGTGCAGGCGGAGACATGATGTTGCCTTCATCCAAAGTTGGTGCTATCGATGTCTGAGAGAGCTGTACACACTCACTTGTTTCCCCTTCCAAACCAACTGACGACCTACCAAGCAAACTGCCTGTTGCGGTTACAGTGGTGGAAGTTGTGGGTGGAAAAACAGGTGTGACAGCTGTCCCCACAGTCCTAGAAGATGACGAGCGCGCGGATGCACTGGAAGGGGCAGGCGGTGGATGGTTCGCTCCGCTAGGCCGCATTGCAGCACGGTGAGCTTCCCATCGGGCCATATGATATTTATTCATGTGACGATTCATGGAAGAAGTTGTCAAACTGCTGAGGTTTTGACCTCTACTAAGAGAACCATGACAAATTTTACAGATCACATAATTTGGGCGATCTTTTTCTATGTCAAAAAAGGACCTGGCTAGGCAAGGCTTAGAGGCCATGCGACCTGTTGATCCACCCCGAATAATGCTCAGAGGCAGAGTGGTGGCTGAGGATGCAGTTGTAGACGTGCTACCAGTGCTCCGACTGTGTCCAGGAAGGCGCCAGGTTACTTCGACGTCGGTTGCATCCTCCTCCACCGCCTCTGTTGACCTCCTCGAGTGTCTGACTGTGGGTTGACAGTAGGTGTGATCTAGAACTTAATCATCAATTGTTGTGTTTGCACTCCCCTACCCCTCAGACCGAGTTTCTTCTTGCCCTGACCGAATATTTAAGTTGTCATCCCAATCGGGTATCTGCGTCTCATCTTCATCAGTATGTTCCTCATTGCCTATAACCACAGTTGTTGGAAAGGCAGCATTTTGGTAGCCAACAGTTTGCATATGATGAAAGTCAACCTCCAAGCCATTTCATGCCCTTCTAAAAGCATGTAAAACACAGCGAGGGGACTCCAACCACAGTCTCCCTCGTTGCCACTAACTGGGCCACACACACCCCACTTGACTGGCATCGGTTGAGCCCCCTTTTGAAAAAGAAAAAGATGCTTTGCATGAAGCACTCTCAAAAATACGCGTGCCTTTCCCGTCCCCTGGCTGACCCAGGGGAAGAAAAGTCCTCTGAGAGCCATGACTTGTTCATCTTGGTTCTTTTAGAGACACAGCGAGGGGACTCCAACCACAGTCTCCCTCGTTGCCACTAACTGGGCCACACACACCCCACTTGACTGGCATCGGTTGAGCCCCCTTTTGAAAAAGAAAAAGATGCTTTGCATGAAGCACTCTCAAAAATACGCGTGCCTTTCCCGTCCCCTGGCTGACCCAGGGGAAGAAAAGTCCTCTGAGAGCCATGACTTGTTCATCTTGGTTCTTTTAGAGACACAGCGAGGGGACTCCAACCACAGTCTCCCTCGTTGCCACTAACTGGGCCACACACACCCCACTTGACTGGCATCGGTTGAGCCCCCTTTTGAAAAAGAAAAAGATGCTTTGCATGAAGCACTCTCAAAAATACGCGTGCCTTTCCCGTCCCCTGGCTGACCCAGGGGAAGAAAAGTCCTCTGAGAGCCATGACTTGTTCATCTTGGTTCTTTTAGAGACACAGCGAGGGGACTCCAACCACAGTCTCCCTCGTTGCCACTAACTGGGCCACACACACCCCACTTGACTGGCATCGGTTGACCCCCCCTTTTGACAAAGAAAAAGATGCTTTTCATGAAGCACTCTCAAAAATACGCATGCCTTTCCCGTCCCCTGGCTGACCCAGGGGAAGAAAAGTCCTCTGAGAGCCATGACTTGTTCATCTTGGTTCTTTTAGAGACACAGCGAGGGGACTCCAACCACAGTCTCCCTCGTTGCCACTAACTGGGCCACACACACCCCACTTGACTGGCATCGGTTGAGCCCCCTTTTGAAAAAGAAAAAGATGCTTTGCATGAAGCACTCTCAAAAATACGCGTGCCTTTCCCGTCCCCTGGCTGACCCAGGGGAAGAAAAGTCCTCTGAGAGCCATGACTTGTTCATCTTGGTTCTTTTAGAGACACAGCGAGGGGACTCCAACCACAGTCTCCCTCGTTGCCACTAACTGGGCCACACACACCCCACTTGACTGGCATCGGTTGACCCCCCCTTTTGACAAAGAAAAAGATGCTTTGCATGAAGCACTCTCAAAAATACGCGTGCCTTTCCCGTCCCCTGGCTGACCCAGGGGAAGAAAAGTCCTCTGAGAGCCATGACTTGTTCATCTTGGTTCTTTTAGAGACACAGCGAGGGGACTCCAACCACAGTCTCCCTCGTTGCCACTAACTGGGCCACACACACCCCACTTGACTGGCATCGGTTGAGCCCCCTTTTGAAAAAGAAAAAGATGCTTTGCATGAAGCACTCTCAAAAATACGCGTGCCTTTCCCGTCCCCTGGCTGACCCAGGGGAAGAAAAGTCCTCTGAGAGCCATGACTTGTTCATCTTGGTTCTTTTAGAGACACAGCGAGGGGACTCCAACCACAGTCTCCCTCGTTGCCACTAACTGGGCCACACACACCCCACTTGACTGGCATCGGTTGACCCCCCCTTTTGACAAAGAAAAAGATGCTTTTCATGAAGCACTCTCAAAAATACGCGTGCCTTTCCCGTCCCCTGGCTGACCCAGGGGAAGAAAAGTCCTCTGAGAGCCATGACTTGTTCATCTTGGTTCTTTTAGAGACACAGCGAGGGGACTCCAACCACAGTCTCCCTCGTTGCCACTAACTGGGCCACACACACCCCACTTGACTGGCATCGGTTGACCCCCCCTTTTGACAAAGAAAAAGATGCTTTGCATGAAGCACTCTCAAAAATACGCGTGCCTTTCGCCTCCCCTGGCTGACCCAGGGGAAGAAAAGTCCTCTGAGAGCCAGGTCCACATTGTCAGTGGACAGACACGTGTGCTTATCTGCCAGCAGACCCCCAGCAGCACTGAAGACAGGTTCCGAGAGAACGCTGGCTGCAGGACACGACAAGATCCTCAAGGCGTACGTGGCGAGCTCAGGCAATTTATCCAGATTGGAAGCCTAAAATGAGCAGGGCTCAAGTTGCACAATAATGGAATCGATGTTTCTTTGCATATACTCATATATCTGTGTGTCTCCCTCTTTTTCCTTGTCCAGCTGTTTTGTTTTCACATGAGTATATGTCCTTGTCACTTTCCCATGTGTTTGTGTTATGTTGTGAGTTGTTTGTCACCTTTTGGACACCTTTCAGGGTGTTTTCTAGGTGTTTTACTGTGTTTGTGATTGCCTGCCATTGTTTCCTATGGGCTCGAGTTCGGTTCGTCGAACGTTCGACGAGCCGAACTCGAGCCAGACCCCCCGTTCGGCGAACCGCCTCGAGCCGAACCGGGACCGGTTCGCTCATCTCTAGTGGCGGGTGAATTAGTTGCTTGAGTTGGGGTCATGATGGGTGTGGAAGGCGAGAGGTGGTAGTGGGTAGGAAGTGTAGGGGCAGATGTGGTTCGGAGCTGGTACTGGGCAGCAGGCTGGTACTGGGCAGCAGGCTGGTACTGGGCAGCAGGCTGGTACTGGGCAGCAGGGGGAGTAGGGACAATGGCTGGAGGGGGGGCAGGTGCTGGACGAGGGGTGGGTGGAGGTGGTTGGGAGGAAACCTGCGCCAGAGCCTGCTGTGTGGCTTGCATTACATGCATCTGCTGGTCAGGAGATAGCTTTTCCATGCGCTCGAGTACGGCTTGAAAAAAACAATGATTGGGTGATTTACTTGCATCTAAATGCAGCCTGTCCAGACGCGTGCACAATTCGTGTGTATTTTTATCCATAGAGGCCTTCATGAAGCTAAAACCAGAACTAGATTGTTCTGCTAATAATTTAATGGCGTTCTGGAAGGCTGCATTTAGATGCAAGAACTCGGGCGCATAGCTCCTATCCTGACCCCTATGACGCTGACGCCCAGAACCCAAAGGTGTTCTACTGAGGGCAGCAGTGTCAGAGGGGTGGGGTAGGGGAAAAGCTATCTCGTCACCAGCAGCTTCAGGTAATGAAGTCTCACCGGAAGCTCCAGCGCAGGTGGATGGGACAGATGTAGATGAAAGGGAAGGTTCAGATGGGTGGGGTCTGTGCCTGTGTTCCCCAGTGGCGGACTGTTCAGGGATCGCTCCTGACGGGTTCGATGCAGGCTCCCGAGTGCTGCAGACGGTGCTGTTAAAAAGAGGAAAAAAAAACCAATAATTAATTTAATTGCTATACATTGGCACTGGCTAAAAAAAAAAAGGCAAAAAAGGTCAGACATAAACTATTATACTTTGTACATATTGTGGGGAATATTTACCTTCTGCACACCATAGTTGTCCGGAGGAACGACAACGCTCTAAAATAACGGTATTTCGATCTGCGTCCTCCGGATCCACTCGGGGCCTGCATCTCTTGATTCAACTCCTTTTTGAAGCGATCCCTGATAGACCGCCACCGCTTCTGAAGTTTGTCACCTGAAAGTGGAAAGCACAAAGTGGTTACAACACATTACATCCTGCAGCATAACCTACTGAACTGTGAATACTTACGCGCTTTCTTCTGGGCCCGAGAATTGAGCTCCTCCCAACCTTCTATCTATTTTTTTCCGGATTGTACCTGATGGGAAAAAACTGATGTGTGAAAGTAGCCTAAATGTCTTTTTAGATTGGAAGCTCTTGTAGGAGCATTTTTATCACTGCCTCAGTATGCACTGATTTTGGCATCACAGCATTTGTTTTCATCTGGGTCACTTGTCATACATTGACACACAAAATATTTTTCATCTTGAGTTACTGTGAAATGCTCAAATAGCGCTGACGTCATAGAGTGCTTCTTAGACATTTTGTAATCATATAAATTCACTCTCAAAATAATTTTGTCTTATGAAAAAAATAATGTATAATTCCAGCAATAACAGGGAACCATGTACAGTGGGAAAAATAAGTACATTGGAACCTCGGTTTACGAGTAACTTGGTGTGTGAGTATTTCGCTATACGAGCAAAGCTTGCTGTAAATTTGTAACTCAGTTTACGAGCAAGCTTTGCTGTACGAGCAAAATACCCACCACACACATTTCCAGTTCTGTACTTTCAATGCGCTCTGACCCGCTCTTGTAGTCCGCACAAACACACACAAACACATATTATGCTCACCTTACCTTCCGTTCCCTCGCCGGCCTTCTGGTTCTTGTAGTTCGCCGGTACAGGATGTGTATCGGGTAACTATCGCAATGATGGAGGAACTACTGCTGTCAGCCACTTCTGAAAGGCAACGGAAGCACTGGCAACGGAAGCTTCGGCATCGGTCGCGATGGCTAACCGATACACATCCTGTACCTGCGGACTACAAGAACCAGGAGGCCGGCGATGGAACGGAAGGTAAGGTGAGCATAATATGTGTGTGTGCATGCGTGTTTGTGCATGTGTGGAATGGCACAATAGGTGACCAGGATGGGACATTGAACAAGTTGTGGAACGAATTGTCTGAGCTTGCATTATTTCCTATGGGAAATTTTGCTTTGCTAGGCGAGTAACTTGGTTTACAAGAACACTCCCAGAACGGATTGTTCTCGTAAACCAAGGTTCCACTGTATTTGATACACTGACAATTTTGAAAGTTTTCCCACCTACAAAGAATGGAGAGGTCTGTAATTGTACACTTCACCTGTGAGGGACAGAATCTAAAACAAATCCAGAAAATCACATTGTATGATTTAAATAATTTGCATTTTATTGCATGAAAAAATATGTATTTGATACAATTGAAAAACAGAACTTAATATTTGGTACAGAAACCTTTGTTTGCAGTTACAGAGGTCAGACATTTCCTGTAGGTTCTGTTTCTCTCAGTTGAAATTACTGATGATAAAAATTTCAGACCTCTCCATTCTTTGTAGGTGGGAATGGACAGTGTATCAAATACTTATTTTCCCCACTGTATAATTTTAGATAGAAATAAAACAAACTTTGCATAAATCAATAGTACAGATGACAAATATAAAGTTTGTAAAATATGTCATTACCCCGGTATTGACTACTTACTACAACAACATTTTGACAACAGGAGATATTCCAGACAGATCAAAGGAGACGTATATCAAAGTAATTCCAAAGTAAGCAATGACCCCTTGGAGGCTTGTTCCTATAGACCTATTTCACTTATTGACTTAAGGCCCTGTCACACACAGAGATAAATCTGCGGCAGATCTGTGGTTGCAGTGAAATTGTGGACAATCAGTGCCAGGTTTGTGGCTGTGTACAAATGGAACAATATGTCCATGATTTCACTGCAACCACAGATCTGCCAAAGATTTATCTCTGTGTGTGACGGGGCCTATAGACCAAAAGATTATATCCAAAATAATGGCTGACCGCTTAGCAATGGTGCTTCCTTTCTCGCCTTTTCATTGGGGGACACAGACAGTGGGTATTATGATGTCTCCAGGGAGGCGTGACACTAGATTGAAAAAGTGTTAGCTCCTCCTCCCATAGCATATACCCTAGCTAGGCAGGAAACTAGCTCAGTTTTTTCTAGTGTCAGCAGGGAGGCTGACATGTCTGGCCTGAGCTCTACCAGGTGCCTCAGGCCAGCTTATTTTGTTTTTATTTTGTTTTTTTCTTATTCATTCTATTTTTGATATGGGGCACCCTCGTTCCCCCCGCGTACGGGCAGAGGATACCTGGCGTGCACAAGCCGTCAGTCTTCCCTCGCGCCCAAGTGGTCGGGTCTGCGTACCCCTCCAGGCTCCCTGGAAGCACCTCACACCAAGGTAGCACCAGAGGGCTAAGCCCGAGCCGAGGACCTGCTTCAACCTTGAGCCGAAGATGCGTCCCTGAGATCCCCGCATCCATCACCGACGCGTCTTCAGACGGAGCCAGGAGCAGTTAGGGAGACGACGAGTCATCTGTCCCCCGCATCCAAAACGCCGCCTGGAAAGGCGCCGGTGGGGTGATGCAGGCCGTGATTCCGGTGAGCATCATTAATTTAGCCCCTGGCTTCGGCCTGCATTCTAGCAACGCCCCTCTCACTGCTCTGGAAACCACTCCCTCACTCAGGAGCAGCTCCTTTCCGATTGGCCGCCACGCTTAGGCGGGCTTTGCACGTTGCGACATCGCAAGCCGATGCTGCGATGTCGCACGCGATAGTCCCCGCCCCCGTCGCAGGTACAATATCTTGTGAAAGCTGGCGTAGCGAAAATTATCGCTACGCCGGCTTCACATGCACTCACCTGCCCTGCGACCGTCGCTCTGGCTGGCGACCCGCCTCCTTATTAAGGGGGCGGGTTGTGCGGCGTCACTGCGACGTCACACGGCAGGCGGCCAATCAGAGCGGAGGGGCGGAGATGAGTGGGATGTAAACATCCCGCCCACCTCCTTCCTTCCGCATATTCTACGGGAGCCGCGGTGAAGCAGGTAGGAGATGTTCCTCGCTCCTGCGGCTTCACACACAGCGATGTGTGCTGCCGCAGGAGCGAGGAACAACATCGGACCGTCGCGTCAGCGTAATTATGGATTACGCCGACGCTGTACCGATGATACGATTACGACGCTTTTGCGCTCGTTAATCGTATCATCGAGCCTTTACACACTACGATGTCGCATGCGATGCCGGAAGTACGTCATTTTCAATTTGACCCCACCGACATCGCACCTGCGATGTCGTAGTGTGCAAAGCCCGCCTTAGTCCCAGCCCTGGGACCAAGCAGTCTCCGGGGGCCGTCTCTCTCCTCCAGGCTGCCAGGAACACTGGACGCCATTTTCCACGAGGGGAGCAGACACGGGTGAGATTGCCTCCTCGGCTCTGCACTTCTGCAGCACTATATACCGCTCTGCTCAGCGGTATATCGCTGTCTCTCTAGCGGTGTGTGCCTGCTGGCTAGCGGTGTATATCAGATGTATATACTGGCTCTGCCTGCAGGTATATGCCGACTGTTTGACAGTATATGCCATTTTGCTATCGGTATATACCGGCTCTGCATAGCAGTCACTTTATAATACTGCTAGTGGCTCCTCACTCATACTAACAGCGGCATATCTCTATATAGGGCTGTAGGACTCTGTTGCTGACATGCGTAACCGCAAGGGTGATAAAGCTTCCCAGGCGTCCTCTACGGACCTGTACTATGCTTGTACCACCTGTGGACGCTCGTTTTCTAATGGCCGAAGCTATCCACTATGCCGGGGCTGCAATGCCCCTACTACCGTGTCACAACAGACCCAGTTGCCGGACCAGGAGGCCGCTTAGGTTTTGGATTCTGCCCTGGCCACCGGCCAGGCAGCACCCCGTCTGATGACGTTCTTCCTGCATGGGCTCTTCTAATGTCTAAAAGGCTAGATGACCTTGTCACTCAGATATCCCAAACCTCAGGCAGCCTTCCCCCGGCTCAGCTCCTTCAGAGGAGCCCGCCTGCTTCGCCTGGTCCTTCTTCCTCAGAACGTAAAAAGGCTGCTTCCAAGAGGCGCCATTGCGACCTCTACGCCTCTTCCGACTCGGATGATGGTCAGTCTGACCCGTGCTCTGTGACTTTTAGTTGTCACGATTCCCAAGACTCTGACTCTGATTCAGATGTCCCTTCCGAGTCTAGGCATATAGAAGACACATTAATTTCGGCTGTCAATCACTCTTTGTCGATTTCTGATCAGCCTCCGGACCCGACTTCTCAGTCGGCAATCAAGCGGGCCAAGAAGCCTTCAAATCGTGTCTAAATGGTGGGATCACCCTGATAGAAGGTTTAATAAAAAAACTTTCACTTCATTCGCTTATCATTTTCCATCTGAAATGGTTAAGACCTGGTCAGTACCCCCCGTTGTGGACCCGCCAGTATCCAGGCTGGCTAAACGCACGGTTATGTCCGTTTCAGACAGCGCGTCTCTCAAGGACTCGTCCGACCGCGCAGTTGATGCGGCGGTCAAGTCTATTTTCAAGGCTTCAGGCTCCTCTCTTCGCCCCCTGTTTGCCTTGACATGGGTCGCGAGAGCTATGGCTGTGTGGAGTAAGAACCTACGCAGGATGCTTCGCTCTTGTAATATTCCTCCGGAGGCTTTTGAGATCCTTGATTTGATCTCCCTAGCCTCTAATTATTTTCTTCACGGCTCCCTAGATGCAGCTAGTTTGTCAGCCCTAACGGCAGCCAATGTTGTTTTTGCCCGCAGAGTCCTGTGGCTAAAGATATGGAACGCGGACAGTGCCTCCAAGAAATCCCTGTCCACACTCCCCTTCCATGGTCTTCACCTGTTTGGAGAATCCCTGGACAAACTCATATCTGAGACGACGGGTGGAAAAAGTACCATTCTACCACAAAAGCGGCCTGTATCCAGGAATTTTAAAAAAATCTTCTTGACGCAGGCAGTCCTTTCGGCCCGTCTCCCAAAAACCTTCAGTACAAGGATCGTCCCAACGCTCACATGGAGGATCCGGCCCCTCAAGGGGCTCTTCTTGGCGTTCCCACTCCAAACAACCTAAACCTAAGGGACCTCGCCCTGCACAGGCCCCCTCAGCATGACGCCAGGTATCCATCAGATCCGACTCCTGCTGGAGGGCGGCTTCTGCTTTTTCGGGATATCTGGCTAGACCACACTCACAATGCTTGGGTTCGAGAAATCGTCACCTCAGGTTACAAGATCGATTTCCATTCCATGCCGGCCAGCAGGTTTCTGCGTTCTCATCTCCCAAAGTCCGAAACGCAAAGCCAGGCCTTATTTCAGGCCATAGCCTCGTTACAAAAAGCAAACGTTATCATTCCAGTGCTCCTGGAACAGCGCGGCAAAGGTTTCTATTCAAACCTTTTTGTCGTTCCCAAAAAAGATGGCTCTGTCCGCCCTATCTTGGATCTCAAAAGACTGAACAGATCCGTACGCATTCGGACCATCCGAATGGAGTCATTGAGAGCAGTACTAGCCGCCATGGAACCGGAAGAATTCCTAGCCTCCATAGATGTTCAAAATGCTTATTTACACATTCCCATATGTGTATCCCATCAACGGTTCCTTCGTTTTGCCGTAGGACACAGTCATTACCAATTCAGGGCCCTCCCCTTTGGACTGGCCACTGCGCCTCGGGTCTTCACAAAGCTCATTGCACCCCAGAGGCGTTCTGGTCATTCCCTATTTGGACGACCTACTTGTCAAGGGTAGCTCTCCTCAAGTTTGCTCAGAAAGCTTGCAGATATGCTTAGACACGCTGTCAAGGCTAGGGTGGCTTATCAACTTCAACAAGTCATCCCTCATTCCTCATCAGCGCATCACCTTTTTAGGTATCCTGATAGACACGGCTCAGTCCCGGGTTTTTCTTACAGGTGACAAGAGGTCTTCCCTCATCCGGGCCGCCCAATCCCTCCGCTCCCGCCGTCACACATCCCTTCGGAATGGGATGAGAGTGTTAGGCAAGATGGTGGCAGTCATGGAAGCCGTGTCCTTTGCCCAATTTCATCTGCGCCCTCTACAACTGGATCTTTTATCCTTCTGGGACAAGAATCCAGCTTCTCTAGACCGGTCAGTCCGCTTAGCTCGGACTGCGCTCCACTCCCTTGTCTGGTGGACTCAAGTCTCATCCCTATCTCAAGGGAAGTCCTTCCGTCCTGTCCACTGGCAAGTAGTCACGACAGATGCCAGCCTCATAGGCTGGGGAGCGGTTTTTCTCCACCACACTGTTCACGGACGCTGGTCTCCCTCCGAACGCTCCCTTCACATCAACGTTCTAGAGATCAGAGCCATATTTTTGGCCCTTCAGAACTTTCAGCCCTTGCTATTGGGTCTCCCTGTTTGGATCCAGTCAGACCATGCCACGGCTGTGGCTTACATCAACCGTCAGGGAGGAACTCGCAGCAGGGCAGCGACGAAAGAAATATCCAGGATTCTTCTTTGGGCAGAGATGCACATTCCCATTATTTCAGCTGTCCATATTCCGGGAGTAGACAACTGGGCCGCAGACTTTCTCAGCAGACAGGGTCTAGCGGCAGGGGAATGGTCCCAGATCAGATCACTCTTCGTTGGGGACTCCCAGATGTGGACCTCATGGCGTCATGGATGAACGCCAAGGTACATCCCTTCATATCCCGATCGAGAGACCCGCTAGCGCTCGGCTCCAACGCTCTAGTCTTCCCGTGGTCGCAGTTTCGCCTGCCCTACATCATCCCTCCGTTTCCTCTCATTCCGAGAGTAATCAAGAAAATCAAGGCGGAGGGAATTCCCGTGATCCTCGCGGCCCAGGAGAGCCTGGTACCCAGAGCTTCTCCAACTTCTCAGCGACACTCTCTGGCGTCTCCCCGACCGCCCGGATCTTCTGTCGCAAGGTCCAATATTCCACCAGAATACAGCACAGCTGCATTTGACGGCCTGGCGCTTGAATCCTTGATTCTAGCCAAGTCAGGTCTTTCTTCTAGGGTAGTTCATACCATGCTTAATGCTCGGAAGCCCTCCTCCGCCAGTATCTATCACAGGACCTGGAAGACCTATCTTTTCCTGGTGTGACCGTCATCACCGGTCGCCCCTTGTTTTTTCAATCCCTGATGTGCTTGCCTTTCTGCAAGATGGTCTGGACTCGGGACTAGCCCTCAGTACCCATAAAGGTCAAGTTTCTGCCTTGTCAATTTTTTTCCAGAAGCAGCTGGCTTCTCGCCCTCAGGTCCGTACCTTAATCCCTGGGATCTGAATCTGGTTCTCGGAGCTCTTCAGCTTCCTCCTTTCGAACCTTTAAGAGAAATCTCTCTTCAACGTCTCTCTCGGAAGGTTGCCTTTTTAGTCGCCATTACCTCTATCAGACGAGTGTCCGAACTGGCGGCCCTTTCCTGTCACTCACCTTACCTTATATTCCATCACGATAAGGTGGTCCTTTGGCCTTCCCCCGCCTTTCTTCCAAAGGTCGTATCTTCTTTCCACTTGAACAAAGACATTCTGTCCGACCCCGGTCCATTCCTTTGAAAAAGCCCTTCACACTCTAGATCTTGTTAGGGCTCTGCAGATCTACATCTCCAGAACAGCGCCGTTGCGCACGTCCGATGCCCTCTTCGTCCTCTCAGAAGGACACAAAAAGGGCAACCAGGCTTCTAAATCCACGATTTCTCGATGGATCAGGACTGCCATCTGTGAGGCATACAAAGCACGAGGTTCTGTTCCCCCTCAATCTGTGCGGGCCCACTCTACGTGAGCAGTGGGTGCTTCCTGGGCTATCCGCCATCAGGCTTTGGCTCCCCAACTTTGCAAGGCCGCTACCTGGTCCAGTGTGCACACATTTACAAAATTCTACAGAGTGCATACGCATGCCTCCGCGGATGCTGCTCTTGGAAGGCAAGTCCTTCAGGCAGCAGTGGCCCATTTATAAGTGGCCACTGCTCGGTTTCTTGACAGTGCTGATATGTGTTCACTGCAGTTGCAGTTGTTAGTCAGCTCTTAGTCTGATGTTATACACTGTTAATAGTTCAGTTCCCACCCAGGGACTGCTTTGGGACGTCCCACTGTCTGTGTCCCCCAATGAAAAGGCGAGAAAGGAAATGACATTTTTGTGTACTCACCGTAAAATGTCTTTCTTGGAGCCTTTCATTGGGGGACACAGCTCCCACCCTTGCGTTTTCGTTGTTATTCTCCTACTGCTTTTACACCAAACTGTTTCCTGCCTAGCTGGGGGTATATGCTGTGGGAGGAGGAGCTAACACTTTTTCAATCTAGTGTCACTCCTCCCTGGAGACATCATAATACCCACTGTCTGTGTCCCCCAATGAAAGGCTCCAAGAAAGACATTTTACGGTGAGTACACAAAAATGTCATTTTCTCAACTGGTGAAGCCAGCTCAGGTGGGATTTGTTAAGGGAAGAGCTGCAGTTAGAAACATAAGAAAAGTTTTGACAGTGATGGACGAGGTAGGACGACAGCAGCATTTAGGAGACAGACCATCCCTCCTAACTCTTGATGCAGAGAAAGTATTTGATAACGTTAGTTGGGAGTGGCTGGGGGTGACGTTGGACTCGTTCAATTTAAAAGACAAATTTAGAACATTTTTGGATGGGGTCTACAATAGTCCTACAGCTAGAGTACACACACCAGGATTCTTCCTTTATTCTTTTCACTTGCACATGGGAACCAGACAGGGATGTCCAATGTCACCATTGCTGTTCAATCTGGCCATGGAACCCTTTGCTAGATTTATGGAGGAGTCAGATCTATTTGACGGAATCAGAGTAGGCAAAGATAAAGTTAAGATTGCTCTATTTGTGAATGACGTCATACTTTTTTGTCAAGACCACTAGAGCAGCTGAGGAGGATCTTTGACTTTATTCAGAAATTCAGTGAGTATTCGGGGTACAGGATTAACATCAACAAAAGTGAACTTCTAGAATTAGGAGACATTATACCTCAGGAGCAATGGGGCAAGCTAGGTCTGGACCTACATGTCTCAAAGTCATACATAACGTATTTGGGGATAAAGATAGGGAGGAGACCAGATCAACTCTATTCACTTAACTACACCCCTCTTATAGGTAAAATATTGGGGGAACTACAACGGTGGCATCACTTACCAATATCTCTTTTGGGTAGATGTCACCTGGTTAAAATGGTTAGCTTTGCCAGGCTCCTATACCCCTTGCAAACCCTACCCTTGATTTTAAAACATTAAATCGCCTCTTTATTAAGACATATAGTGTACTGGATACACGACACTAGTTGCTACTCAAACACCCATCTAGAACGACAGTTAGCCGCCCCTTGGGATCTGACCGCTCTTATCCACACTAGACAAGCTAAACTGCCACAGATAGTAAAATCCTCCTTTTTACTAAGGGACACCATAGTATGTTGGAAGATAGTGAGGAAGGCCTTTCAGCTTCCCTTTCTGGTTTCCAAACATATGCCAATATTTGGTCACCCCGAGTTCCCCCAGAGAGCTGAAATTAAGAGGGTCATTGATCAGAGCGGTGATCAGTTGCAGACAACGGGGTCCATTGTGTGGCGGGAGGAAAAACGGTGGATGTCTCCACAAGAAATTATGGACAAATTCAAGATACACAGGAAACATTTCATGCAGGTCCTGCAGCTTCATTCTTTTTGTCAGTCCAGACTCAGAAAGTTGGAGAGGGAATCTGTCTCTCATGCCTTAGATGACAGTATAGGCCCGCGCACCCAAATGGCGAGTATCACCTCATTGTACAGCACCATGAGGCACAAATTTGTTAAATTAAAACAGAGCAAAACGTTCAGAACATGGGAGAGGTGGACAGGAGATGAGGAGATAGCGGATACAATATTACAAGGGTGGGAATGGGTGAGAAAATCCATCTTGTGTGAGAGATGGAGGGAGACTTATTTCATGCTCATACACACAGCGCTGTATGGCTTTAACATCCCGCCTTCCCATAGCTGCCCTGGCCGGATTACAGCGTGTCCTAAATGTGGGGTGCCCTTTACGAATCTGTGGCATGGGGTGTGGAAGTGCACAGAAGTAACAACATATTGGAAGCGAGTAAGGGACCAGATTCAAGCATGTTGGGGAACGAAAGTTCCACAAACACCACAGGCTCTGCTCTTCCACCAATTACGCCCCCCCCCTCCCCGAATCCGAATCTTAGAGTATGGTAGACAAAGTAAAGATTCCTAGAAACATCCAAACATTTTTAGTGGTGTCTCTTCGGGCTTTGTTTAGCGAGTGGCTTAAATCAAACACTCCATCAATGGGAGCAATAATATCTCAAATGAATCATCTATTGGGACTAGAACTGATAGAAGCGGAAAGGGGTAAAGTCAGGAAAAGTTTTTCCGCTGTGGAAAAAATTCATTGGTTTTCATTATAGTCCTCAGGAAATCCTGAAAATAATTAGCCCTTTCTGCCATACAGAATGGTATTGTCTGGAAGACCTGGGAGGGACGTTGGGGGTTTTGGGACCATCATTAGACACTTAGCATGTACCATATGGAGATGGTAGTCGACACCATAGCAAGAACATAATTGTGGAAGGGTTCACACTCACATTCTTATTCTTTGTTTGTGATACTACCTTTTATTTTTTCTTCCTTTGCAAGGTTTACAGTTGCATTGACGAACAAATCAATCTCGTGTATGCTGATGTTACTATTTGACCATGGAATTGACTGTTTAATTTTTTTATGTTTAAAAATTTGAATAAAAAAGATATTAGATGTTAGATGTTAATTAGATACCTTTACTGTGAATTTCCAATCTCAGGCTTTTCTTAGGTACAGCTCACTAAATGTTTCACATCAGATTGCTTCAGTCTATGAAGAGGGGAGGAGGGAGCAAATAAACTGATAACAGAGCTAATAACTTCTATACCTATACAAGTCCTCATATAAGTCCTCATCAATTCTGTTGCTGTATTTTCCCTGTATATTGTATGTATATTGTATAGAAGCTATCCTCCCATAAGTACATGAGCTCAAAGAAAAAACAAACAAGCATACAGAGAGGACATACAGTATACTGGACTATAGATTTATGCACAGTTTATTGAAAGTTTAAATATGCTTTAAGTAGTAATTACCTTAATCTTGTTCTCCTGTTCACTCCAGCAATTCTGAGATGAGTGCGGCCTTCCTTGTTTCTGAGATGAGTGCGGCCTTCCTTCTTTTTGAGTATGTTTACTTTTTACCCTCGCCTGTAGAGGAGGAGCTTCACTGGTGCTCAAGTGCAGCACAGACTTATCTCAGCTAAGACACGGCCTAGATCCTCAGGCTACATACATTCACACACAGCATTTTTGCGGATCCGTTTTTTGCAGTGAAATGCAGTGACTCCGGCATCCCAGCAAAGTCAATGGGTTTCAAGATATGACATTCAGATTTTGTGAGGATCTGTTTTTGGGCTCAAAAATGGATCCTCACAAAGAATGAGCAGTCAGTTTGTGGCGTTTTTCTAATCTGCTTTTCCTATTGAAAACATTATCTATGAGCTCAAAAACCTTTCAGGTGATGCATTTTTTTAAAAAGCTGATCTGTTTTTGCAGCTGAAAAACGTATCCTCAAAAAACGCAGCAAAAACGCTGAATGTGAATGTAGCCTTAGATCAGGAATAGAACAGCCATTTATAGGACATTTCATAACTTTCCCAAATTCCTATAAAAAAACATTCAGCACATTCTGCATTGCACGCTGGACCCAATTTATTATATATTTTAGCAGTCAGAGTCGGTCCATTTTATTCCGACCATGACTCTGACTCCACAGCCCTGCCAAGAGCCATACGTTTTTCTGTCTGATTTTCACAGGAGTACCATCATGATAGACACGGTGGTCTTCAGCAGACTGTGCTACTATTTAATGGTTTAATAATTTAGTTGTATTTAATTATAATCACACTGTTGGCATGATACTGTTATAGGGGGATTGACATTATGGTACTTCACCTATTATAGGTGCACTAACATTATTATGGGGTACTGTGGTTACCGTTATGGTTCTTTCACAGTATCAGTATGGGGCTTCCACTGTCTTTGGAGTTCTGTAAGTGGTGTGGCCTAGTGATAGGTCCCTTGTGGGTGTGACCAGAAGTTTGTGAGGGGTGTGGCTAATGTATTTGAGGGGGCAAATATCTCTTTAAATATGACACAGACCCAGTAAAAGACACAGACGGCACTTCATAGCAAAGGTCTTATATTTTATTTACCATGGATAGAGTGACTGTCCCCGGATGAGACCAGGCGATGCGTCACCAGCATTCTGTCTATATAGAAAGAGTAAAAAATAGCTCGCTTGGATAAGGATATCTTTGTTATAAAATATAAAAAAATACGTTGAAGGAAGATACATATCATATTAAAATAAAAGGAGATGAACAAGTTACCATCGACATGTCTGCCGAGGAGAGCAATGGAGACGACATGACAACAGTCTACATTCTGCAAGACAAATATGGCGGATTTCTATATAGCAAAGTCTCCAAGACTGGATCAGTCCAAACTGACGACTTTGCAGTGGGAGAGGTAAGCTTTCTTGGTCCTAAATGCTTTCGAACCCTACTTCCTGGCCTTCGTCTGGAGACTACTCCTCATACCAGAGACCACCTGGCAGCGGACCCGCTCTCAGGACTGGAACTGTTATGCGGGCGTCACACGAGACGAGCTATCGTGCGATGTATCGTCGAGGTCATGGTTTTGGTGATGCACATCCGGCATCGCTTGCAACGTCGTTTCGTGTGACACCTCCGAGCGACGCAGAATCGCTCAGAAATCTTGAGTCGTGTACTCGTCGTTTATTTTTAAAAAATTGTTTATTTGTAATGGCGCCGGTTGTTCATCGTACACGGGGCAGCACACATCACTCCGTGTGACACCCCGGGAACAATGAACACAGCTTACCTGCGTCCTGCGGCTCCCGCCGGCAATTCGGAAGGTGGTGGGTGGGATGTTTACGTCCCGCTCATCTTCGCCCTCCGCTTCTATTGGCCGGCCGCTGTGTGACATCGCTGTGACGCTGAACATCCCTTCGCCTTCAGGAAGTGGATGTTCACCGCCCACAGCGAGGTTGCTCAGCAGGTAAGTACGTGTGACGGGGGGTTAACGACTTTGTGCGACACGGGCATCAAATTGCCCGTGACGCACAAACGACGGGGGCTGGTACGATCGCTCATGCAATCGCACGATAGATCGTACCGTGTGAAGCCCGCATTAGTGTCATCGCATTGATTGGCCTAAGGGTTAGAAAGTAATCTGCACCAGGTGTGGAGTGCTATCCATGGACATGGTAGCAAAGGTCAAAGGCTCACCCAGGAGAAAGCCCCTCGGTAGAAATTAGAATTAAGCTCCTTCTATTAATGGGAAGATGGCCTTGTGACAGCTGCCTGATGTCCACACATTGCTTCCCACAAAGCATTCAAAGTCCATCACGACCAGCTCTTACGAAATCGAATGATTGACTTTTGTACCAACTTCTGAATTATCTCTCTAAAAGGCCAATGAAATGGACGGCCTTTTCCTAGGTGTCATATGGTCGCTCGCTTCATGCAAAAACCGCATGCAAAACTCCCTGATTCTGACCAGTCCCTAAAAACTGAGTGATGGACAAGACAATTTCCTCTGCATCTGTCCACTAGGGAAAGATGACCCACAGAGGGCGCTATGGAAAAACATATGAAAGTAAAGCCCTATGTGCACATCAATGCCAAAGGTCGGCTTTTAATAGAGAATGGGTGATCACACCATGTCTGGCAAGTCCGATCTGTGGCTCATGTCATGTAGTGGGTGGCTCGAATCAGCATCTTTGGATATACTGAGAATAGGACAGTGGTAATTAATGCCAGTGCTCCTGTTGTAATTATTACACAGGATCACAGTGGAGGAGCCTCTCATATGTACATGATCACATTTTGAATGTACATAAAATACATCTTGTATCTATGCTCAGTAACATTGTTGGCTAAATCAATATATTTACTAAAGACAAATGACATCACTGAGAAAGCTGCCAATCCATTCACTATAGCGTGATGACATCACTATGAATTCAGACTATCCATTTACTAAAGACCAATGTCATCATTGAAAAAGCTGCTAATCCATTCACTAGAACGTGATGACTTACTGAGAATGCAGACTATCCATTTACTACAGAGTGATGACATCACTGGCAATGCTGACAATCCATTCACTAGTGAGTGATGACATCACTGAGAATGCAGACTATCCATTTACTACAGAGTGATGATATCACTGGCAATGCTGCCAATCCATTCACTAGTGAGTGATGACATCACTGAGAATGCAGACTATCCATTTACTACAGAGTGATGACATCACTGGCAATGCTGACAATCCATTCACTAGTGAGTGATGACATCACTGAGAATGCAGACTATCCATTTACTGCAGAATGATGACATCACTTGGAATGCCGCTTAACTGTAAATTGATGACATCACTGAGAATGCAGCCCATCCATTCAGTATTGAGTGACAACATCCCATACAGCCTATCTGTTACTATATTCTCTTAGAAAGGGTATGTGTGCATGCTGCGTTCTTGGTTTGACAAAAAAACTGCACCCTCTGGCAGACTTTGAGAACTGTAAACACTGCGTTTGACAAAAAACACAGTCAAAACATATGCGTTTTTACAGCGTTTTTGCTGCATTTATGTTAATGAATTTTTAAAGAGAAAAAAATGATAGGATATTATATAGAATAGATAGAAAATTAGATAGTAAGAATAGATAGAAGGATGGATAGATAGATGGAGGGATAGATGGAGGGATAGAAAATTAGAAAGAATAGATAGAACATATAGAATTGATAGAAAGAAATAACAGAATAGCTCGATAGAGGGATAGCTAGCTTAGCCAGGGTTTTTTTACATTTTTTTATTGGGAAAAAAATGACGTGGGACCCCGCCCCCCTCGTTTTTTATATCCAGCACAGCAGCTGCTGCAGGCTGCAACCCTCAGCTGTCTGCCGTACCTTGGCTGGTTATAAACAATAGAGGGGATCCCACGCTTTTTTTATTTTGTTAATTATTTGATTTATTTAAAAAAAAATGACATGGGGTCCCCCCCATTTTTCTAAAACCAGCCAAGGTACAGCAAACAACTGGAGGCTGATATTATTAGGGTGGGAAGGGCCATCGTTATTTGACCCTCTCCAGCCTAACAATAGCAACCCGTAGCCGCCCCAGAAATGGTGCATCCATAAGATGCGCCAATTGTGGCGCTGGGCCCAGCTCTTCCCTTTGCCCTGGTGCGGTGGCAATTGAGGCAATAAGGAGTTAATAACAGCGCACAGCTGCCACCAAGCCCTAGATTAGTGATGGCAGTCATCTATGAGACCCCGCCCCATCACTAATCTGTAAGTGAAAGTAAATAAACACAAACTCCCAAAAAGTCCTTTATTTGAATAAAAGACAAAAAAGCACCCTCTTTCACCACTTTATTAACTCCCCAAACACCCCTCCAGGTCTGACAAGGGGGAAAAGAGGGGGCTTTTTATTTTATTTCAAATAAAGGATTTTTTGGCTGTTTGTGTTTACTTTCACTTACAGATTAGTGATGAGGGGGGGTGTCATAGACGCCTGCAATGACTAATCTAGGACTTAGTGGAATCTATTGGCTGCCATTAACGCCACCGCACCAGTGCAATCGGGATGAGCTGGGTAAAGTCCCGGGACTGTCGAATCTAATGAATGCAGCAATTCCGGGCGGCTGCTGGCTGATATTTTTAGGCTGGGGGTGGCTCCCAAAAACATGGGTCCCCCCAGCCTGAGAATACCAGCCCTCAAGTGTGAGGCTTTATCTTGGCTGGGTATCAAAATTGGGGGGGCCACACGCTGTCTTTTTTTTTTTTTAATTATTTATTCTCCTCTGCGATACAGACCCGCCCACCGGCGGCTGTGATTGGTTGCAGTCTGTCACTCAGCGTGGAGGCACGTCTGATGGCAACCAATCACAGATGGGGGAAGCAGTGAATATGTATGAGCCTAATGAGCGGGTGCAGTGAATATGTAATGAGGCCAATGAGCGGGTCGAGAAGAAGAATGAGAGGCTGCGGGAGCAGTGTGACCGCCACGTAGTGCCAGTGATCAGTGAGTATGAAGCGGAGAACAGAGATATGTGGGAAACCTGCGTTTTTGTTGACAAAAATGCATCCAAAATGCAACAAAAGCGCAGTGCAAACGCACAGCTAACATTTTGCTTGCATTTTGAGACACCTCATTGATTTCAATGGGTGACAAAACATGACTAAAACGCAAAAAGAATGAACTGCTTGTTTTCGTCAAAGATTTTGACAAATATTTGTCAAATAAAACGCTGACAAAAAAAATTACAAGGTGCGCATTGAAATTCTGATTTCTCACAGACTTTGCTTGTGAAGCAAAAACATGCAGTTTGTCATTGACACAGCGCAGTTTAAAACGCGACAAACGCAACGTGCGCACATAGCCAAATACTGTTTTACCCCCAGATTCTTCCTGTAGGAACCAGATGCTAATGATTCAGACTAATTTATTCCATAACCTCCTTTTTTGCATTTAGGCTATGTTCTCAAACTGCTTCTTTTCTTAACCACAAAGATGCAGCATTTTTGGCCCCAAAAAACGCACCTGCGACAAAAACGCATACGTTTTTGACGCATTTTTACCGCATTTTGCCCAGTGCGTTTTTTAAGTCAAATCTATTGACTGAAAGAGCTCAAAAATGCTGGCAAAAATAATTGACATGCTTCATCTTGGCTGCATCTTCAAAAACGCCGTCAAAATGCAGCCAAAAAAAGATGCGCTGTGTAGACAGCAAAATAGAAATCTCATAAGGGTGCATTACACGATGCGACATCGCTAGCGATTGCTAGCAATGTCGTGCACGATAGCTCCCGCCGCTGTCGTTCGTGCGACATTTGGTGATCGCTGCTGTAGCGAACATTATCGCTACGGCAGCGTCACACGCATTTACCTTTTCAGCGACGTCGCTGTGTCCGCCGAACAATCCCTCCTTCAAGGGGGAGGTGCGTTTGGCGTCACAGTGACGTCGCCGCGACATCACTAAGCGGCCGCCCAATAGCAGAGGAGGGGCGGAGATCAGCGGCCGGAACATGCCGCCCACCTCCTTCCTTCCTCATTGCCGGTGGACGCAGGTAAGAAGATGTTCATCGTTCCTGCGGCGTCACACATAGCGATGTGTGACGCCGCAGGAACGACGAACAACCAGCGGCATGCACCACCAACGATATTATGAAAAGGAGCGACGTGTCAATGGTCAACGATTTTTGACGTTTTTGCGATCGTTGCTCCTTGGTGTCACACGCGATGTCGCTAATGGCGCCGGATGTGCGTCACTAACGGCGTGACCCCGACGATATATCGTTAGCAATGTCGCAGCGTGTAAACCACCCTAAAGACTTTGCTGGGAGAAGGAAATGCATGCATTAAGCTGCATTTTTGTGACCTCAAAAATGCACCAAAAACGCAGTAAAATATGCAGTGTGTGAACATAGCCTAAACCCCAATTACCTGTTGTTAATCCAGTTGCCCGGATGCCCTTCACTGTAAAACCTGAAATTGTTCCATTAGCAGTGTAGAATTACATCTGTGTAACGGGAAGTAATACTACCATGTATAAGGATGGACGGTACAGAGCAGTGATCTGCAGAGAGGTCAGCCACGTAATAATCTGCAGGATATACGGACAGTGATGAGGTTTTCAGAATATAATTTCCTTTTTATGAAGCGAAATCTATCAAATTATACAAATTCACACATTGATATATTCAATCCCCAAGTGATATCCCAAGGACGTTACCACCCTCGACCACTAGAGGAGGCTGTTGTGCAACGACACAAAGCAACAGTTACTGGGTGCCGTGTAAGTGTATATTTATAGGGGAGGTGGGGAAGGTTGGAGGCTTTATTGTCACTTCTGTTTTTACGCACAGTTTGGTCTTTCCTCTTTCTGCACTCCCTGAAAATAATCAAGAGGAGACAGATTCAGCCACATTCGAGAAGTACAAAAAGAAAATAAAATTGCTTTGTGTCTTTATTGATAGATATTAAGAACTTTGGCACTCAGTGAAACACTATCGTCATGGCTGTCAGCTCGGTCTTTATGCCCCCCTTATGACGGAAACCTGGTTTCCCACATACCATTCTAAAATTAGAAGGATTTGGCTAATTTTGAAGAAGCAAATAGTTCAATTATTCCAATTTTATAAGATTTTTTATTTTGTATAAATCAAAACCACATACCACCAACGTGCATATATAACCATAAGCACTAGACCAACGGTCGCATATATCAATCAAAATACACAGACAATATGTACAATAAACATATACAGTTTGTCAAAAAAGTGAAGGTTCACAAAATAGGGGATGGAGTCAGAGCCCAAACTTATCCTTGGGACCACACTGAATGGTTCAGGCAGCGCCACAGGGTATGGAAGATTTCAATCCTTATAAGTCCAAGGAGGTATATAGGGGTGCTCTCCAACAATTCCCTTTGCATTGATAAAGGTGAGCCTTCAACTTCATAGATTGGATTAACTCCACATCAATCAGATTATCTCCACCTCAACGCGTTTCTACTTGCCTACTATGGATCCCTGCTGATGGCGCCATGAACCTGCATATCTAACAACTATATCTCGTTGGCCTCCTGATGAACCATACGTTTGTGTTGTATGGGGAAACGCGTTGAGGTGGAGATAATCTGATTGATGTGGAGTTAATCCAATCTATGAAGTTGAAGGCTCACCTTTATCAATGCAAAGGGAATTGTTGGAGAGCACCCCTATATACCTCCTTGGACTTATAAGGATTGAAATCTTCCATACCCTGTGGCGCTGCCTGAACCATTCAGTGTGGTCCCAAGGATAAGTTTGGGCTCTGACTCCATCCCCTATTTTGTGAACCTTCACTTTTTTGACAAACTGTATATGTTTATTGTACATATTGTCTGTGTATTTTGATTGATATATGCGACCGTTGGTCTAGTGCTTATGGTTATATATGCACGTTGGTGGTATGTGGTTTTGATTTATACAAAATAAAAAATCTTATAAAATTGGAATAATTGAACTATTTACTACTTAATAATATTCCTGGGACAGTTAGTCCAATTAGTGTACTGGTAATTTTGAAGAAGCTTCGAATACTAGTCCCATCTTAAAGCCTCAGTAAAGGCAACTTAAAACATTACTTATGATGTCACTGTAATGACATCATCAGTGATGATTGGTTCAGAATATGAACCAATTGTAAATTCATCACCAAACCAGACCCCCTTTACATGGGGGCTTGCTTAATATAAGCTGGGGATGCTCCCAAATGGGCTTACTTGGCGCAAACATTTACCTGACCAGGTGTAGTTAGTTTTCCTTTTAACACTTCATATTAAAGGGTTGTTTCCAGCGGGCTCCCTTTCATTCTGTCATTTAATACTGTCAGTTATGCAGTGTAAACATGCATCTCACCATTTTCTGCTTCATGTAATAATTCTTCCCTCACTGGACTTTTTAATATTAGAAAATGGTCATAGCGACAGTAATTTCTGCAGGTATCTGCTGCCTGGAAAGTTTGAGAAGGGAGCAGATACTCGGAGTTTGATTGTTTTAAGCATAAATATACAAATATATATTTTTTCTTTCAATAGACAAGGCGGATTGTGGCTCCATTCCGTATTAAGCTAGTCTTTAGCTGTAGAAAGGTACACAGTGATATATATACCACGCCCCGTCCATCTACCGTCAATTCAACACAACCTGTTTGAACCGCTAGTTGTATTTTATCGTATATTTTGGTTGTGTCTTGGTGCAAAACTACATACAGAAGAGTGAGCGCCCACGTTCAGCGCAGGTAGATGTATGTTGTATAGTGAGTAACGGATTATTTTCCGTCACCACCGGAAAGCTAATTGGGTACTGTTATGTACCACCTTTTGCGTCTCCTTTGACATATATATGCCAAGCACAGAAATTTAGTGTGTGATAACACAAGGACTCCCAAGTCAATTGACATCAACCATCTGGGCAGTTGACTCAATACCTCTAGAGCGGGCCCAGACCATTCCCTCAGAGGGGTGCGCTCGTGGTTGTGACAGTATTGGCCTTCAATGTACAGGCACTTTGTATAAAGAAAATGAGGCCAAGACTTCGGAAAGGGTTGAATTAGCTTGCCCCCATGGAAGTGCCGGGACATTGGAGGGTAGTGATAGATAAAAAGGACATTAGTAGGAAGATCAGGGAAGGAGGAAGTGGGATCATAACCGTTCCCTCTCCGCTGAGCATCACAGGTTACTTGGCAGTGAATGAGAAGGTGCGCCATAGTGTCTGAACCTTCAAGCAGTTCCTCACGTTGAGCGCCAACTGGCTTTCTACAAAACCGTTCTACTCAAAGTTAGCTGAGATTACATGATATTTAGGTAGCCAGCGTTCCCAACATCTCCTAAACAATCCTACTGACGGCACGCTACGAATTGGGAGGTCTAGCATCCACAACACAAGTTTGGCCAATCAGCAGCTACTGGAACTGGTATGTGGTGTTGGAAAAGATGCTGAACTTATCCCCATGGGACTGTCCGATAGGGGAGTTTGTGGAGTTCCAGCTGCGACTCCAAGCGCTCGTGACTCCAATATGACAGAAAGAAGGTGCTGCTGCTGTTGTCGCAGGGTGTCCACGATCAGGACAGGAAGAGTGTTGAAAGTGGAAGTGATCTGGTCCAGTTTGGTTTCTAGATTCCCAATCTGTTTTTCCAGATCCTCGCTGCGGTCATTCAGCTCAGTTATAAGATCGTACATCACACTCTGCATCTGCACATGGATAAATAAAAAAAGTGAAAATGTTCATTTTAATGGAAAACTGTCAATGGTGTGAGGCACAGATTTATATTGCGTGATATCAACCATTCCCGGATGGTGGATCATGAGCTGGAAAATACATTCGCCTTGACCCAACCCATCCAACTTTGGCAAACACCAATGGGATGAACAACATTGAGATTTAAGCTGGGCAGGACCGACATCAGTAGGAATTAGAAAATCCTCTAACAGACTTTACCATAAGCCCAGTAGCTTTAAATATTATTACCACCGTCATCATTAGCCTTAACTACACTGTGTGCAGACTTATTAGGCAAATGAGTATTTTGATCACATGATAATTTTTATACATGTTGTCCTACTCCAAGCTGTATAGGCTGAGAGCCAACTACCAATTAAGTAACTCAGGTGATGTGCATCTCTGTAATGAGGTGGGTGTTGTGTAATGACCTCAACACCCTATATAAGGTGTGCTTAATTATTAGGCAACTTCCTTTCCTTTGGCAAAATGGGTCAGAAGAGAGATTTGACGGGCTCTGAAAAGTCCAAAATTGTGAGATGTCTTGCAGAGGGATGCAGCAGTCTTGAAATTGCCAAACTTTTAAAGTGTGATAACCGAACAATCAAGCGTTTCATGGCAAATAGCCAACAGGGTCACAAGAAGCGTGTTGGGCAAAAAAGGCACAAAATAACTGCCCATGAATTTAGGAAAATCAAGCATGAAGCTGCCAAGATGCCATTTGCCACCAGATTGGCCATATTTCAGAGCTGCAACGTTACTGGATTATCAAAAAGCACAAGGTGTGCCATACTCAAGGACATGGCCAAGGTAAGGAAGGCTGAAAAACCACCACCTCTGAACAAGAAACATAACATCAAACGTCAAGACTGGGCCAAGAAATATCTGATTTTTCAAAGGTTTTCTGGACTGATGAAATGAGAGTGACTCTTGATGGGCCACATGGATGGGCCAGAGGCTGGATCAGTAAAGGGCAGAGAGCTCCACTCCAACTCAGACGCCAGCAAGGTGGAGGTGGGTACTGGTATGGGCTAGTATCATCAAAGATCAACATGTGGGACCTTTTCGGGTTGAGGATGGAGTGAAGCTCAACTCCCAGATCTACTGCCAGTTTCTGGAAGACAACTTCTTCAAGCAGTGGTACAGGAAGAAGTTGGTATCATTAAAAAAAAACGATGATTTTCCTGCAGGACAATGCTCCATCACATGCATCCAACTACTCTACAGCGTGGCTGGCCAGTAAAGGTCTAAAAGATGAAAAAATAATGACATGGCCCTCTTGTTCACCTGATCTGAACCCCATAGAGAACCTGTGGTCCCTCATACAACGTGAGATCTACAGGGAGGGAACACAGTACACCTCTGGGAACAGTGTCCGGAGGCTGTGGTGGCTGCTGCACGCAATGTTGATCGTAAACAGATCAAGCAACTGACAGAATCTATGGATGGTCGGCTACTGAGTGTCATCATAAAGAAAGGTGGCTATATTGGTCACTAATTTGTTTGGGTTTTGTTTTTGCATGTCAGAAATGTTTATTTCTAAATTTTGTGCAGTTATATTGGTTTACCTGGTGAAAATAAACAAGTGAGATGGAAATTTATTTGGTTTTTATTAAGTTGCCTAATAATTCTGCACAGTAATTGTTACCTGCACAAACAGATATCCTCCTAAGATAGCCAAATCTAAAAAAAAAAACACTCCAACTTCCAAAAATATTAAGCTTTGGTATTTATGAGTCTTTTGGGTTGATTGAGAACATAGATGTTGATCAATAATAAAAAAAATCAAGTAAAATACAACTTGTCTAATAAGTCTGCACACAGTGTAGTTCTACTACAAATTCACCATTCACTAATATGTGCGCTACAATCCTGACCTAAGTGGCGAGAAGTTAAAAAATAATCTAATACCTTAAAGCTGTCTGTTTGTAATTCCTCTAAAGGGTGCTTTACACACTGCGACATCGCTAGTGATTGCTAGCGATGTCGCGAGCGATAGCACCCGCCCCCGACGTTCGTGCGACATGTGGTGATTGCTGCCGTAGCGAACAATATCGCTACGGCAGCGTCACACGCACATACCTGTTCAGCGACGTCGCTGTGATCGCCGAACAATCCCTTCTTCAAGGGGGAGATGTATTCGGCGTCACAGCGGCGTCACAAAACGGCCGCCCAATAGAAGAGGATGGTAGGAGATGAGCAGCTGGAACATGCCGCCCACCTCCTTCCTTCCTCCTTTCCGGTGGACGGAGGTAGGATGATGTTCGTCATTCCTGCGGTGTCACACACAGCGATGTGTGGTGCCGCAGGAACGACGAACAACCTGCGGAATGAAACACCAACGACATTATGATTAGGAGCGACGTGTCAACGATCAACGATCTTTGCCGTTTTTGCGATCGTTGATCGTCGCTCCTAACTGTCACATGCTGCGATGTCGCTAACGACACCGGATGTGCGTCACAAACACCGTGACCCTGACGATATATCGTTAGCTATGTTGCAGCGTGTAAAGCACCCTTAAAACACAGGATGAAATTACTGAGAAGCTTAGACATTTCTATGGCTGAGGATTGCTACCCAACAGATTGTGTTGTATATATACCTTGGAGAGATCCACTAAAGTGTTGGCTTGATCACTCAACTTCCGTTGCTCCATCTTCACACTCCGTAACCTAGAAAACCAACCAACGGGAAGTTACATATTGATGCCATATGTCATGATTGACTCCTGGCTCAGCTAGAGCTGAGCCTTTTTTTTAGTTTCACTTCTGATGCAGGTCACGTTAGGGGTTAATCCTTTCTGCCTCGTTCTGGAGGTCAGGCTGCTTTATTAGGGCACTGTTTCTCTTTGACTTCGCCAGTGATACTTCTGGCTCTGCTGTGTTCTGCTCTTGAGTGACCTGTTGTCTGCCCTGGCCCCTCCTGACCTCCGTGTTCACCTGACCTGTTAACCTCCTCTGTTGTCTGTTTCCATCAGTGTCTCTCCCGCTGTCTCCCTGTTCGTTCCTTATCTGTTTACCTTTATTCTGTCTTGTCTTCCCACTCCCCCTCGCTTCTAGGCTCTGATTTTCTGGCTACTGACTATTTGCTTCCCTCTGACTACGTTTAGACTTCGCCCTTGTGTACTTACAAGACCATATGTTGTGACACGGCTTTCTGACGATTCTACTGCCATCTGGTGGGCTTGACTAGTATTACCTCTGCTAGGGAATTCCCTGCTCATACGTTTCCTCCACTTTTACGCCCCCTAGTGGTTTACCAGCTAACTACCTTCTCAGATAGTTTCAGGAATCCTCTCAGTCCCACATTACTGCGCTGTACTGCTATTGTACATCTTAGAGTACAGCGTGACACCATAGACTTGTAATAATAGTGTGCGAATATGCATGTAGAGCCAGAACTACCACTCAATTAGATAAGTTAGAAGAGGACAATCCTAGATGAGAAAGATCACAGAATCCTCAAATCTAAAGGCCGCTTTACACGCTGCAATCTCGCTAGCGAGATCGCTAGCGTGCATACCGACCCCCATCTTTTGTGCGTTACGGGCAAATCGCTGCCCGTGGCGCACAAAATCGCGCGGACCCGTCACACTACCTACCTGCCTAGCGATGTCGCTGTGACCGGCGAACCGCCTCCTTTCTAAGGGGGGGGCGGTTTGTTCGGCATTACAGGGTCGTCACTAAGCGGCCACCCAATCGAAGCGGAGGGGCGGAGATGAACGGGACGAACATCTCGCCCACCTCCTTCCTTCCTCATTGCTGGTGGCCGCAGGTAAGGAGAGGTTCCTCGTTCCTGCGGTGTCACACATAGCGATGTGTGCTGCCGCAGGAACGACGAACAACATCGTACCTGCAGCAGCAACGATAATTGGGAATAGGGGAGCATGTCAACGATTAGCGATTTTGCACGTGTTTGCGACGATTTTCAATCGCACGTAGGTGTCACACGCAACGACATCGCTAACGCGGCCGGATGTGTGTCACAAATTCCGTGACCCCAACGACATTGCTTTAGCGATGTTGCAGCGTGTGGTTTGAGACAAAAAAATCTGGAGCTTTATACAGTCCCTATGACTTTTTGCTGTTTATCATGATCTGTTGGGAACTTACTGATGAATGGCCTGCAGGAACTTCCTCTGGTGCTTGCGGACTTTAGCATGGTCAATCTTCTTCAGTAGTTTTGTGTGCTTGTAAATCAGCCATGTTTCCCGGAGCACATTGGCTGCTGCATTCTTTATCTGTAATATAACAGTATGTAATGAATGTAGAAAGGCCATAGTTACCAGACCGCAATAGTGACCATGTTATCATACATCTTATTTACTATATGTAGTCACTCATCTGTGTCATCAGTCACCCACGTCTGCTCAAGCTCTTCTATACCACGTCATAATCCATCTTACCTACATTATGTCATTATCTATCTCATGTAGACCACACCACCGGCCATCTTGTTTACTCCAAGTCATCGACATGGCATCATTCTTGTCGACATCACGTCATTATCCGTCTCATCTACGCCTCATTACCATCCCTCTCATATGTACCATGTTATCAACCATCTCATCTACATACATCACATCAGCATCTCTTCATAGTTAATATCATCTGCCTTATCGACACCATAGCATCTTCCATCTCAACTACATTTACCATATCATCCATCCGATCTCTACCATGTCATCATCCATTCAATCTTGATACATATCATCTGCCTTATCTACACTATGCCATTTTCCTTCTCCTCATCTGTCTCATTAACAACACATAATTAGCCATCAAATCTACACCACTTCATCATCCATCTCACCTCCAATACATCATTTTTCCATCAAATCTACACTAGTTCATCATCTGTCTCATCTATACCACATCTATATAATCTCACCTATACTGCGTCATCATCACCATGTCCATCTCATCTACCCAACGTCAAACTCATCTGTCTACATTGCATCCTTGTCCCGCTTATCTACACCATAGCATCATCCATTTTGTTTCAGCCATGGCATTCATCCCAACTGTAACCTATGTACCCCATGTCTTCATTCACTTCAAAACAGACTGGTTAATAGCCTCAATGCCGACTAAGGCTTTTACTGCCGGAGTGTGATATCGACACTAGAATTGTTAATTAAGATATAAATGAAATATTAAGAGGCAGCACTGCTGTATTATTCAGCACAGGCCCTGAGCGGACAATCCTTCAGGTGCTACCAGCAGAGAGCAGTAAAGCATTGACAGCAGGATAAGAAGAATGGATCATTGCATTTGCTTCTGTGTATTCAATACAGCTTTTTTTAATCTTTTTGTGATTATATTCCTTTATAGTTAGTAGAACACGTCTGCATTACTGTATCACGTAGCCCCAGAGCCATCACTCTCTTGTCTGACAGCATTAGAAGATTGCATGATTTCAGATTTGATGCGTATGACATTTTACAGCTGTTGCTCAGTTGCACGTGACCTGCAAAAAATCCTGGAATTCAGGACTGGTGTCACAGATGAGGGCAGGATCATTGGATCCGCTCAAATCATTAGTAGATGAGAAAGTGAGACAGCCATCATTAACGTGTACTCTTCTGTGTACTACTACCTTGTCTCAGTGCTATAAAAAGGAGTTAAAATTTTGGCTTTTTATCTATGTATCTGTGACGCCCTGGCAAAACCAGGTAGTCACAAATAGGCCCCCGCATAACACCTTCCCTCACTAGGAAACAGACAGCCAACCATTAAACCCTAGTCACCCCACCTTAGGGACAGATAGACACACCATTGGCGTGACCAGGCGGTTGGACACACCCACCCAGGGATCCAGACAGCCCGGGGCAGGAAAACAGTAGTGAGTTCAGTTTGGAGTTGAGTTTGGAGAGGAGTGTGGGCTGGAGCTAAGTGTAGCTCCAGCAGGAAAGTTCAAGTTGAACGGTACCAGGGTAGGAGCCCTGGTGCCACTGGCTAGGAGGCAGAAGGTGGTCTCCGTCAGCAGGAGACGGGAAGATGGCTCGGCAGAACCGAGGTGAACCGGTACCGACACGGGGAACCGACCCAGAAACCATAGCACAAAGGGGGGTACTCGGACCCTGAAGCCAGAACCGGAAACAAGCGGACTGGTTAATTCACCGATTGAGGCCAGGACTAGAGGTCCTGTCCCACCCAAAGTCCCTCAGAGAAGACAACAGCCCACCGATAGGGATAGGAGGTCACTGCCAGGGCCCATAGATCCCATGGGCCAGCATCTGCGGGCACGGCTCCTTAGGCCACATCCAGCCGGGAGCGGACTCCTGAATTTAAGACTAGGAAGTCCATCTTACACAAAACAGTACAGTGGAAAAGGATAGAGACCACCATCCCGGTGGGGGACCCGAATGCAACCGGCCGCGGTACCAGTCATCAGCACCTTGGTTTACCAGAGACTTGTGTGGTTTATTAACTGTGAGTACACAAACACTCCCTGCGATCGCTATACCCTGCACAGAGACACCGGGTCCCGGGGCAACCATCCCTACCCACGGAGGGGTTAACGACTAGCTGCACAACATCTCCCCCGGGTGCCCTACAACGGCAGCGGTGGTGTCCCACTTCACCACACACCGTGGGTGGTGTCACGAACTTACTACGGCCTAGCCCGTACATTTACGTCCCCCTTTTTATTCGGCGTGTCTGCGAGACCCCCGGGTCCAGAGACCCTCGAGCCACCACCCCAGAAGGCCCGGACCCGAGCAGCGACGGCTGCTGGCACGGGGTCGGCACATATCTATATATCTTATTTGTTCCAGAGTTCTAGCATCTTTAGCTACCTAAAATGCAGAAGTCCAAAATGTAACTCTACTTGAGTATGGATTGTCAAAGTGTTTTTCTAGAAATGCAGTACAGGTGTAACCCTCACCACTAGGGGGCACAGTTACACTGGAATGGTGTAGAGTTCCTAGGTGTAGTGAGGCGCTTGCCATCTAGGGGTACCAAGTACCCCTAGTACCAAGTACCCAGGCGGGGATGGTCTGCAGAGTAGTTGATCACGCCGAGAGTCAGAAGCCGGGATGCCACGTCAGTACAGAGGAGCAAGAGAAGCCGAGGTCATGTGCAAGCCAGTGGTCAGTAAGCTAGGAAGTAGCGTCAGGTATAGAAGAGAAGCAGAGCCGTGGTCAGAGAACAAGCCGGGGTCAGAAGCCGAGAGGACACAAAGGTACAGAGGAGAGAGCGGGGACTGGGCCACAAAACAGGTCGAGGGTTAGGGAGACAGGGAGTACAGACAATACAGGATGAACAGAGGTCAGGGAATGGGACGCAAGGTAATGGTACAAGATCAGAACAACTCATGAACACCAGAAGCGTACACTTCAGGAACTATTACTGGCGGCGTTCCGGGTGAGACAGATCAAAGATAAGGCAGAGCGATCACCCAGAACAAGGTACGACCAAATAGCCCCCTCCCACCGAGCCTGAACCCAGAGAATACAGACAATAACAAAACACCCAGGACACAATGGCTCTGCATAGAGCAGAGCCAAAAGGGAATCATGACAACAGGTTTGGCTCTCATGTTTGCATTTGTCTCCACGCACACAAGACATCTTGCAGCTACACATGATGGCCCCTTTATCTTTCTTGCCGTTTTCTAGCCATCTTACCCGTTTTGTTAGCTGTGTATCCATCATGAAGTTATGGACGTGCTTTTCAGCTTTGGTGAGCTCCAGCTTTCGAGCGACCACCGCCACCACTAAGGCAGTACAACCAGCACCCTGTCAGGAGACAATCAAATAGGATATAATGAATTCACCATTTTTCTCCATGGCTGAACGCGGCCCAACCCACCCAATTTTCTGCTAGCAAATTTCTGTCTTACTGAGAAGGAGAACAGCGGGTTTCACGTCCCAAGGGAGCCCCGCTCTATACCATTTCATTGTCTCGCCTTTGCAGCTGCTTGGACTAACAGATTTTGCTGCCATTTCCACTTACAGAGGCCTATGTAGTCCCTCTAGCGCAGCATTTGTCCTACCGTATTACCATGCCAAAAAATAACGCAGTATTTTTCACTGCTGTTACACATACTGGCTTTACATTATATAAAAGACAATATATCTCATTTAGAGTTGGATAAACAATTAGCAGGACCCCTGTGCAACGGTCATGTTGGTAGGCCAGAGCATTGCGAACCTTCGTCTACCCACCTGGATCTCTGGCTCATCTTCTCAATAGTAGACCCTAATGATATCATCAGTGTGATGAACATATGATGACGTTGTGCTGGGTCTACCAATCAGACGTCCCGGTGATGCTGGCGGGCAGGAGAATGTTCATGGGGCTTTGGTCCAGTGGCCACTGACTACCTAGTTGGCAAATTTGTTTCTAATCTATCTTGGCAATCCACAAGATTTACATAACAATAGAAACTGATCTTAATCACCTAGTTTCATTTTGTTTGTAAGAAATATAGTACAACCCCTGGCAAAAATTCTGGCCTCCCCTGGCTCTGAGGATGTTCATTCAGTTGTTTACTTTTGTTTTAAAAAAGCAGTTCACAGACATGGCACAAAACTAAAGTTATTTCAAATGTCAACTTTCTGGCTTTAAGAAACACTAAAAAAAAAAAAGGCAACATAATGTGCTAGCCAGTAACGGTTACTTTTCAAGACCAAACAGGAGGAAAAAATTATGGAATCACTCAATTATGAGGAAAAAATTATGAAATCACCCTGTCAATTTTCATTCCCAAAACTAACACCTGCATCAAATAAGATCTGCTTGTTACTCTGCATCTACAAAAGAGTGATTACACCTTGGAGAGCTGTTGCACCAAGTGGACTAACATGAATCATGGCTCCAACACAAGAGATGTCAATTGAAACAAAGAGGATTATCAAACTCTTAAAAGAGGGTAAATCATCACGCAATGTTGCAAAAGATGTTGGTTGTTCAGTCAGCTGTGTCTAAAATCTGGACCAAATACAAACAACATGGGAAGGTAGTTAAAGGCAAATATACTGGTAGAAGAAGGAAGGCATCAAAGCGTCAAGACAGGAAACTTAAAGCAATATGTCTCCAAAACAGGAAATACACAACAAATGAAATGTGGAATGAATGGGAGGAAACTGGAGTCAATGTCTGTGACTGAACTGTAAGAAACCGCCTAAAGGAAATGGGATTTACATACAGAAAAGCTAAACAATAAAAAGATGACTGCCTGAAGAGAACATGTAAATTTCCACCGTCATTGATGATATGGGGCTGCATGTCAGGTAAAGGTACTGGGGAGATGGCTTTCATTACATCTTCAATAAATACCCAAGTTTACATTGCAATTTTGGACATATTTCTTATCCCATCAATTGAAAGGATATTTGGAGATGATGAAATAATTTATCAAGATGATAATGCATCCTGCCATAGAGCAAAAACTGTGAAAACATTCCTTGAAAGAAGACACATAAGGTCAATGACATGGCCTGCAAATAATCCGGATCTCAATCCAATTGAAAATCTTTGGTGGAAGTTGAAGAAAATGGTCCATGATAAGGCTCCAACCTGCAAAGCTGATCTGGCAACAGCAATCAGAGAAAGATGGAGCCAGACTGATGATTGGTACTGTTTGTCACTCATTAAGTCCATGCCTCAGAGACTGCAAACTGTTATAAAAGCCAGAGGTGGTGCAACAACATACTAGTGATGTATTGGAGGGTTCTTTTATTTTTTTGTTTTTCATGATTCCATATTTTTTTCCTCATAATTGAGTGATTCCATAATTTTCCCTCCTGCTTGGTCTTGAAAAGTAACCGTTACTGGCTAGCACAGTATGTTTTCATGTCTTTTTAGTGTTTCCTAAAGCCAGAAAGTTGCCTTTTGAAATGACTTTAGTTTTGTGCCATCTGTGATCGGCTTTTTTTGCACAAAAGTAAACAACTGAATGATCATCTTCAGAACCAGGTGAAGCCAGAATTTTTGACATGGGTTGTATATGCAATTATTGAAAAGTAGGAACATTTTTAGAGACAGTTATTTAGAGTCCCTTCTTAAGATGGCCTTACACATTAGATATAGTTGATTGATGGACCCAGGGCTGTATTTTGCCTTCGTGCTGCCCTAGGCACTTTAAGTGGTCGCGCCCCTTAGTGACAACGTAAAACTGAGTTTTCGCACACGACATCTGTTTAAGGCAGATCTACTCTGTAGCACACTTTAAAAAGTATCAATAAGAAACGAACCCCCCCCCAATGGGAATCACCACAGGCACATCAAAACATAGCATGAGTATAAAATATTCCCACCACACCGTCCCCACTTATATACTGTGACTGTGACACTGCCCCTAATAAACACCACACTGCCCTCCCTTATAAACTACTGTATATCCACCACACCTTCCTCGATTATGAAATATGATCTGTACATTGTGAGGAGGGAGCAGCATGATGTGAGGACAATGTCCCATGCATGCTGCCCCCTCCTCACAATGTCCCATGCATGCTGCCCCCTCCTCACAATGTCCCATGCATGCTGCCCCCTCCTCACAATGTCCCATGCATGCTGCCCCCTCCTCACAATGTCCCATGCATGCTGCTCCCTCGTCACAATGTCCCATGCATGCTGCTCCCTCCTCACAATGTCCCATGCTTGCTGCCCCCTCCTCACAATGTCCCATGCATGCTGCCCCCTCCTCACAATGTCCCATGAATGCTGCCCCCTCCTCACAATGTCCCTTGCATGCTGCCCCCTCCTCACAATGTCCCATGCATGCTGCCCCCTCCTCACAATGTCCCATGCATGCTGCTCCCTCCTCACAATGTCCCTTGCATGCTGCCCCCTCCTCACAATGTCCCTTGCATGCTGCCCCCTCCTCACAATGTCCCATGCATGCTGCCCCCTCCTCACAATGTCCCATGCATGCTGCCCCCTCCTCACAATGTCCCATGCATGCTGCCCCCTCCTCACAATGTCCCATGCATGCTGCTCTCTCCTCACAATGTCCCATGCATGCTGCCCCCTCTTCACAATGTCCCATGCATGCTGCTCCCTCCTCACAATGTCCCATGCATGCTGCCCCTCCTCACAATGTCCCATGCATGCTGCTCCCTCCTCACAATGTCTCATGCATGCTGCCCCCTCCTCACAATGTCTCATGTATGCTGCTCCCTCCTCACAATGTCCCATGAATGCTGCTCCCTCCTCACAATGTCTCATGCATGCTGCCCCCTCCTCACAATGTCTCATGTATGCTGCTCCCGCCTCACAATGTCCCATGCATGCTGCTCCCTCCTCACAATGTCCCATGCATGCTGCTCCCTCCGCACAATGTCTCATGCTTGATGCTCCCTCCTCACAATGTCCCATGCATGCTGCTCCTTCCTCACAATGTCCCATGCATGCTGCTCCCTCCTCACAATGTCTCATGCATGCTGCCCCCTCCTCAGTGTCCCATGCATGCTGCCCCCTTCTCACAATGTCCCATGCATGCTGCCCCCTCCTCACAATGTCTCATGCATGCTGCCCCCTCCTCAGTGTCCCATGCATGCTGCCCCCTTCTCACAATGTCCCATGCATGCTGTCCCTCTCCATGAGCTCCTAATGCTGCCTTCCTCTTTTCCATAATGAGACCTTCATGTTGCCCCACTCATGCTAAGACCACCACACTAACGCTTATGCTGAGACCCCCCACACACACACTACCCCACTCTTGATATTGACTCCCCTACATTGCTCCACTCCATACTGATCCCACACATGCTGCCCCTTCTTCACAATGAGCTCCCAATGCTGCCCCCTCTTATTCTGAGTCCTTACACTCCCCCCACCCAATCGATTTTGTCATTGCACTATCCCTCATCCCTTGTCCTCTGTCTCTAGCATTAGCCCCTCTCTCCCACTCCCCCAGCATCAGCCTCTCTCCCCCAGCATCAGCCTCTATCTTCCCTCAGCATCAGCCTCTCTTCCCCAGTCTCAGCCTTTGCCTCCCCCCAGCCTCAGCCTGCCCCAGTCTCCGCCTCAGCCTCCCTCCAGCCTCCCTCCAGTCTCAGCCTCAGCCTCCCTCAAGTCTCAGCCTCAGCCTCCCTCCAGTCTCAGCCTCAGCCTCCCTCCAGCCTCCCCCCAGTCTCTGCCTCTGCCTCCCTCCAGCCTCCCCCCAGTCTCTGCCTCTGCCTCCCTCCAGCCTCCCCCCAGTCTCAGCCTCAGCCTCCCTCCAGTCTCAGCCTCAGCCTCCCTCCAGCCTCCCCCCAGTCTCAGCCTCAGTCTCCCTCCAGCCTCCCCCCAGTCTCAGCCTCCCTCCAGTCTCAGCCTCTGCCTCCCTCCAGCCTCCCCCAGTCTCTGCCTCTGCCTCCCTCCAGCCTCCCCCCAGTCTCTGACTCTGCCTCCCTCCAGCCTCCCCCCAGTCTCTGCCTCTGCCTCCCTCCAGCCTCCCCACAGTCTCAGCCTCTGCCTCCCTCAGTCTCAGCCTCTGCCTCCCTCCAACCTCCCCCCAGTCTCAGCCTCTGCCTCCCTCCAGCCTCCCCCAGTCTCTGCCTCTGCCTCCCTCCAGCCTCCCCCCAGTCTCTGCCTCTGCCTCCCTCCAGCCTCCCCACAGTCTCAGCCTCTGCCTCCCTCCAGTCTCAGCCTCTGCCTCCCTCCAACCTCCCCCCAGTCTCAGCCTCTGCCTCTCTCCAGTCTCAGCCTCTGCCTCCCTCCAGCCTCCCCCCAGTCTCAGCCTCTGCCTCCCTCCAGTCTCAGCCTCTGCCTCCCTGCAGTCTCTGCCTCTGCCTCCCTCCAGCCTCCCCCCAGCCTCTGCCTCCCTCCAGCCTCCCCCCAGTCTCAGCCTCTGCCTCCCTCCAGCCTCTTCCCAGTCTCTGCCTCTGCCTCCCTCCAGCCTCCCCCCAGTCTCTGCCTCTGCCTCCCTCCAGCCTCCCCACAGTCTCTCCCTCTGCCTCCCTCCAGTCTCCCCCCAGTCTCAGCCTCTGCCTCCCTCCAGCCTCCCCCCAGTCTCTGCCTCCCTCCAGCCTCCCCCCAGTCTCAGCCTCTGCCTCTCTCCAGCCTCCCCCAGTCTCAGCCTCTGCCTCCCTCCAGCCTCCCCCCAGTCTCTGCCTCTGCCTCCCTCCAGCCTCCCCCCAGTCTCTGCCTCTGCCTCCCTCCAGCCTCCCCCAGTCTCAGCCTCTGCCTCCCTCCAGCCTCCCCACAGTCTCAGCCTCTGCCTCCCTCCAGTCTCAGCCTCTGCCTCCCTCCAGCCTCCCCCCAGTCTCAGCCTCTGCCTCTCTCCAGTCTCAGCCTCTGCCTCCCTCCAGCCTCCCCCCAGTCTCAGCCACTGCCTCCCTCCAGTCTCAGCCTCTGCCTACCTCCAGCCTCCCCCCAGTCTCAGCCTCTGCCTTCCTCCAGCCTCCCCCCAGTCTCAGCCTCTGCCTCCCTCCAGCCTCCCCCCAGTCTCAGCCTCTGCCTCCCTCCAGTATCTGCCTTTGCCGCCTCCCCCCCGCATGCGCAGATCTCTGGTCTGCATTAGAGACACTCCCACGCTCCTTATGAATCCACTTACCTGCTCCAGTGCCCGCCGCCATCTTCCTGGCTCACGTGAGTATCCTCTTCTGACACCGGCTTCCATCACGGCGTCCTCCACGGCGTCCTGCTGTGAGCTCTGCATGTGACGTCCACACAGCAGTGGACGCAGCACAGAGGAAGGAGCTGATTGGCGCGCGCCTGTGACCCCGGAAGTGCAGGCGCCGGCAGTTCCGGGGTCAATCAGCTCCCTGTGCTCGGCGGCCACAAAAAAAAAAATGTAAAAAAAAAAAAAAATTTTTTTTTTTTTTTTTTTTTTTGGCTGCCAGAAGGTGCCGCCCCTCACAATCTGCCGCCCTAGGCACCGGACCACGGGTGCCTAATGGTAAATACGGCCCTGGATGGACCTACTAATCAATTATGTTACATCAATAAACAGTTTAACACTAGAACTACTGAGGTAGTCATTTTGACTACTTTGTACCATGTATTTCTATATAGGTGTCACGAGTCCAGTAGTTCTAGTGTTAAAGGGAACCTGTCAGGTGCAATATGCACCCGGAACCACGAGCAGTTGTGTACATATTGCTATTCCCTGCCTAACCGTCCCTGTATACATTAGCATAGATAAAGGGAGTTTTTCGAAAAAGTATTTCGAAAGATCTTTTATCTTATGCTAATGAGCGCGGGAACTAGTCCCAAGGGCGTTTCTCCCCTTTGCTAGTCGGCCCACATAGCATGGTAGCACACCTCTGTGCCCATATTAACATGCTAATGAATACGCAGCGATGCCACACATACATCACTGTTCATGGCGGAGGATGGCTGTGCAGTGCGCATGATCCGGAGTCCTCAGCACTTCCAGTCATGCGCACTGTACCTCGCTGAAGTCGGGAAGCCTACACCTGGCATCAGTTTAGTGCACATGATCGGAAGCCTCGGGTACTCTGGATCATTTGGTTAGGTTAGTTGGTTCACCCTTTTATTTTGCACACATCAGTTTCAACAGTCTTGCTTTATAGTGGAGAGGGGTGGCAAAGTTGACGGGGATGGTTGAGGATGAAGGCCAGTAGGAATGGGGGCATTTTTATTATGTCTTCCTTGTGTTTGCCAGATTCTGGCTCTGGGACTGCTATGGTAATTTTCTCACGGGAAGTAGAACATTTTTGAACAATCTGTCTTTGTCCAGGCTGCAGCTGAGATGACCTAATCAAACTGTTGATTTTTTGGGAGCTGTAGCTCATTTTTATCATCATTATTATTTTTTTTTCAACATTGTGGGTGACTGGGAAATACTTGTGATGAGCAGATGAATGAGCCTGATAGAAAACAGCTCATCTGCTCAGACCCCCGATCTCCGCAGAATGCCACAGTCCTTTAAATAGACACGTACAGACTGGCTGCCTCTCTCTCTCTTCCGAACCTGCCAAGTATTTTCTATGTCCCCATTGAAAGGCTTCCGTCTGGTTTCCCTCTTTCTCATTAAGATCCATTCTTGTGTGCTACTAATTACGGGAACATCAAGCGCCAAGTTGTCATGTTATATTGTCTCTGAATCATCCGCCCCTCCACTGGTTTCTAATCTATTTGTATACTGTACCTGCACTTATATCAGTATGACTGTACCTTGCTGCCGCCTCACATACTTCATCAGAGCTTCCTGTCCCATACCTGTAATCTTTGTATGTTTCTCCTTCCTTCATTATCCCTTTTATAAGGGTCAGGTATATCCTGTAGAAGTACCAGGAGAAGTACCGGGAGGTACGAAACGGCCGTCGTCCCCAGGGAGCCTGCACCCGGCCCTCTTACTGCTCTTTTATCCTGCTCCATGGAATGAATGAAATACGAGTTTGGCTTTTCACTGTGAATGCCGTGGCTTTCTTCCCTATTGTGGAATATCCTTGATAGGATCCACTTCATTCTTTAGGACCCATGGCTGTCACGTAGTACGTATTTCTGATAGTGGAGAGTGTGCTTAGAGCTAGAACCCTCTTTTGTCGACTTTGTGTTTCTTTCTACTTTATCAGGGTGTCAGACTGAAATGATGGTTCCAAAATTGTATTGGTGAATCTGTTAGATCAGGATGAATAATGGTACAGGCGCCTTCCAGACTTGAGAGTACACAGAAGTATGGCACGAACAGAACGGTAAGGATACTGCTGCATCTGCAACTGTGAGCTATGGGGCCTAATGGATAAAACCTCTAATGTAAATGATTCTTCGCCAGCACTATGTAAATAAAGAATATTACTAATATTATTTTGTTATGGAAGTGATGGAAAGCTTCCATTATGGACCTTGTGCTGTCTACATAATTGCTAAATAGAGAGAGGAACATCTAAGCGCATGTCCGCAGCCAGCAGCATAATGAGATTTTCTACTCAGGCCTGGTCGCAGAATGTCTCGTGGCACGTCCGACAATCAGAAAATCTCTGCACAATTCCCTCCACTCTCCTCCGTGCTCTGCAGCAAAGCAATAAGTAGGTCAGGAAATCGGAGGGGTGACAATTCATACAAAATTTATACTACCTCCAATTACGTGGATGTGAAGACACAAGGATGTTCCCTATAAAACGATGCGAGGAGAGGGCACCATTGCTGAATCCTATGAATTCCATGTGGCAGAATGGGATCCCAAGATACATAGCAATGCGGTTATGTAGCTACATATTAACGAGGCGACAGAGGAAAAATGAGGAACAGCAGGAGACATCCAAAATCCAGGACTTTCAGACACAGATACCACTAATTGATAAAACCGTTTAAGATGCTTTGGGTGCATTCAAAATTTCCATACTTCATAGCTGAAATCTCAGAGCATCCAACACTTGTGTTCAGTGTCTACACAAAACTTGCTTTGGTAATTTGTATTTTAGTAATTCGGTAATTTGTCTTTATATAAGGCACTGTATATTTATCTAATGCAGGTGAATAAGGCCTGTGCCTCTGCATAATCAAAGCTTAATAGGATAGTGAGTGCAGCTCTGCAGTGTACTACAGGATGTAACTCAGAATCAGTACAGGCTAATGTCTGTACACAGTGACTGCACCAGCAGAATAGTGAGTTCAGCTCTGGAGTATAATACGGTCAGGGTCCGCTGTACTTATCCGTGTCTTTTATTGTTTATGATTATTGTACTTTTCCCTGTTATCTATACCTTTTTTACACATATAAAGGTGTTGAGGAAAGCCATAAGATGAAATACTTAATTAATCTCTAGACATAGAGCACTGTGAGAAGTGTGTTCAATGAAATCGGTTCTCTATACATGAGCCAGGTTTTCAGATATAACTAAGATGGCCCCCGATGACATCACAGACCCTACCATCAGCATGGATCCACCAGATGACGACAGACCCTCCCATCACCATCACCATGGATCCATCCAATGATGTCATAGATCCGCCTATGATGACGCCCACCAATCAGCTCATGGACTAACACATTGTTCAACCCACTGACCAATGGGCACATCTAAGTATGCCCACTGTAGGGCTGACAATGCCCCTTTTCCCAGTTTTTATAAAGGCATGATCTTGAATAAGGCTACTTTCACACATCCGGTTTTTGCTCTGCGGCACAATACGGCGCTCTGCAGAAAAACCGCAACCGTTTTTTTTGCTGCCGGTTGCGGTTTTTTTTGCATAGACTTACATTAGTGCCATATTGTGCCGCATGGGCTTCCGTTCGGTCCGGTTTTTGCCGCATGCGGCAGATTTAGCCGATGCCGCGGCCGGATGGAACGTTGCCTGCAACGTTTTTTGCTCCGGCAAAAAAACCGCATCGCGCCGCATCCGGCCGCTGCATTTTTCAATGCATGCCTATGGACGCCGGATGCGGCGCGATGAGGGAAAAAATGCATCCGGCCGCCGCATGCGGTTTCTTCCACTGCGCATGCTCAGTAGCATGCCTCAACGGGAAAAAAACGGACGGGCCGCATGTAAAAACTTATGCAAAGGATGCGGTATTTTCGCCGCATCCGTTGCATAGGTTTGACAGCCGGATTGAGCCGCACTGCTCAAACCGGATGTGTGAAAGTAGCCTTAACCTGGCAGTCTGGGCTGACTTTGGTCGAGGAAGGATGAATATCCGACTGTGTGTCTGATCTCATTTTTCAAGCATGCACTCGATCCACACCAATTAGAATCAGGTAGTAGGCAACTTGTGGAACTTTGTAAGAGTTCACCCTAACAAAGGGCCATGGAATAAATGGCACTATAACAATAAATAATAATACAGGATATAACTCAGGATCCGTACAGGATATGTAATGCATGTACACAGTGACTATTCACAGAATAGTGAGTGCAGCTCTGGAGTATAATACAGGAGGTAACTCAGGATCAGTACAGGATATGTAATGTATGTACATAGTGACTATTCACAGAATAGTGAGTGCAGCTCTGGAGTATAATACAGGAGGTAACTCAGGATCCATAGAGGATATGTAATGCATGTACACAGTGACTATTCACAGAATAGTGAGTGCAGCTCTGGAGTATAATACAGGAGGTAACTCAGGATCCATAGAGGATATGTAATGCATGTACACAGTGACTATTCACAGAATAGTGAGTGCAGCTCTGGAGTATAATACAGGAGGTAACTCAGGATCCATAGAGGATATGTAATGCATGTACACAGTGACTATTCACAGAATAGTGAGTGCAGCTCTGGAGTATAATACAGGAGGTAACTCAGGATCCATAGAGGATATGTAATGCATGTACACAGTGACTATTCACAGAATAGTGAGTGCAGCTCTGGAGTATAATACAGGAGGTAACTCAGGATCAGTACAGGATATGTAATGTATGTACATAGTGACTATTCACAGAATAGTGAGTGCAGCTCTGAAGTATAATACAGGATGAACTCAGGTTCATTAGCTATGTTCACACACTGCATCTTTTGCTGCGTTTTTGGTGTGTTTTTGAGGTCACAAAGATGCACCAAAATGCATGCATTTCCTTCCTCCAGCAAAGCTATGAGATTTCGATTTTGCTGTCCCCACTGTGGATCTTTTTTTCGGCTTCGTTTTTGAAGATGCAGCATGTCAATTCTTTTTGCGTTTTTGAGCCCTTACAGTCAGTAGATTTGACTTATAAAAACGCATTGGGCAAAACGCATCAAAAACACATTGCATTTTTGAGGCGTTTTTACCACGGTGCGTTTTTTTGTGGGACAAAACGTATCTTTGCGGTAAAAAAAAATATGCCGCGTGTGAACATAACCTTGCAGATAAGTAATGTATGTACTGTGGTAGATCCACTCACTCAGCGGCCGTTCAAAGTAGTTACAAAAAAGCTTCACAAATTTTCCACTGGTTCATTAAACTCCATAAACCAGGAAAACAAAAAGAAGAAAAAACACCTGTCCGCTCACAAAGAAAACAAAAGAACATAAAAGAACATAAACACAGTCCATATAACTTTGGGTTCCACGCACTAAGGTTCAGGGTCTGCTCTGCTCACACTCAGAGCAGCAGGGAGGAGGTCTGTTACCCCCAGAGCGGTGTCAGAGGCCTGACATTCACACCCTGAGGTGTGGCTGGAGATGACTAAACTGAGGGACATGGAGGAGACAATCAAGGACTTTCAAAATCCTCTGGACATCCTCTGGACATACCAATCAGTGTGCTGGAAATAAAAGACAGAATCAAACTGCTAAAATGTAAGAAGGCCGCGGGCAGTGATGGCATCCTGCCAGAGATGATCAAATACAGTTCCCCAGATATTCATGCAGCACTGGCAAAACTATTCACCCACGTCCTGAGTGCCGGCTACTTCCCTCAAAGCTGGAATCAAGGTCTCATAACGCCCATCTACAAGGATGGAGACCGATATGACCCAGCAAACTACAGAGGGATCTGTGTCAACAGTATTCTGGGAAAACTGTTTAACAGCATCATTAATAAAAGGATTATCGCCTTCCTCACCCAGGGTGATGTCCTCAGCAGAAGCCAAGCTGGGTTCATGCCAAACCACCGCACCACGGACCACATTTACACCCTGCAAAGCCTCATCAAGACCCACGTCCACGACAAAAAACAGGGGAAAATATTTGCATGTTTCGTGGACTTCAAAAAGGCCTTTGACTCAGTGTGGCATCCAGGCCTGTTCCTGAAACTTCTGGAGAGCGGAATAGGTGGCAGAACCTACGACGTGATCAAGAGCTCATACACTGAGAACCGGTGCAGCGTGAAGGTGAACGGGAAGAGGACGGCTTTCTTCCGACAGGGCCGTGGGGTCAGACAGGGCTGCAGCCTGAGTCCAACTCTATTCAACATCTATATAAATGGACTAGCAGCAGCTCTAGAGTCCTCCCCCACTCCAGGCCTCAGTCTGCATGACCAAGAGGTGAAGTTCCTGCTGTACGCAGATGACCTCCTGCTACTCTCCCCAACTGAAAGAGGCCTCCAAGATAGCCTGGCAGTACTGGAAACATTCAGCACCACATGGGCGCTTCCCATCAACCAAAAGAAGACCAAAGTCATGGTGTTTCAGAAGAGGAACCAGAACAAAATAAACACTCCCTCCTTCACATTAAATGGCTCCACGCTGGAGAAAACCAGCAGCTATACCTACCTCGGTCTGGAGCTAAGCAATAACGGGAGCCTCAAGCAAGCAGCAGAAGCCCTGAAAGGAAAAGCATGCAGAACCTTCTATGCCATCAGAAGACAACTGTACCACCTCAAACCACCTGTGAGAGTCTGGCTCAAGATATTTGACAGCGTCATCACCCCTATACTGTTATATGGCAGCGAGGTATGGGGCCCAGTGACCTACCCAGACCACACAAAGTGGGATTCCAGCCCTACCGAAGTCTTCCACATGGAGTTCTGTAAATATCTCCTCCAAGTCCATCGCAGCACCTCAAACATAGCCTGTCGGGCAGAGCTGGGCCGATTCCCCTTATGGTTCACTATACACAAGAGGGCGCTATCACACCAGGCGCACATACAGAACAGCAACCCCAGCTCCTACCATCATAAAGCCCTACTGAGCCGGAGCCCAGAGCAAGCCAAGAACTGCGGCAGCCAGTCCAGCCAAAGTCAGCAACACCCCCTGACAAAAGCCCAAATAAAAGAGATCTCAGAGAGCCGCAAGATGCAATACATAGAGGACTGGAAGAGTGAATTAGAGAACTCCCAGAAACTCACCATCTACCGGTCACTGCGGAGGGACTACACTCTGGCCCCATATCTGGAAAGGCTACGCCACCCCAAAGACAGGCAGACCCTGAGTCTGTACAGACTGAGTGCCCACAGCCTAGAGGTGGAAACAGGGCGGCACCGACAGACATACAAGCCGCGGGAGAACAGACTGTGCCACCACTGCCAGCAGGGGGCTCTGGAGGACGAGACGCATTTCCTACTGCACTGTGACAAATACTCAGCAGTGAGGGCCTCCCACTTCCAGAAATTTACCACCCATAGCCCGGGCTTTCCATCCATGGATGAGGACATGAAACTCCGCAACCTACTGGGGGAAGAGGAATCAATGGTGGAGATCGCCGCCCAATATGTCACCACATGTCATAAGCTGAGGGGAACCTAAGACCCCTAAATGGACTGTCAGAGCCCAAATTGTGCCTCCCAACTCCCCATAACCCTGATCCCCTCCCACCTTACTTACTGTATTACTCTTGCTTTGGCAACACTAACTGCATTTTGGTCCTGCCAATAAAGCATATTTGAATTTGAATTTGAATTTGAATATGGGGAACAGCTGTGCCACCCACCTGTTTAGCTGTTCACAAAAAAACATCCCTGTTAAAAGCCATTTAACTCTCTCAGTACCTAATTTACTGAAGTATAACCCCCAGGTTTACATTACTGAAGCTAATCATCTCACAGACATATCTCTCCTCTTCTACTTTACCAGTGATTACTAGTGTTGAGCGGATCCGAACTGTAAAAATCTGGATCCGCGCGGTTTCTGCGTCCGATCCGGGTCCAACCCGGTCGCGGGAATCCGGCTGCACGATCCGGATCCGGGATTTTTTTTTTTCCTCTCTCTCTCCTCTCTCCTCTCTCTCTCTCTCCTCTCTCTCTCTCTCATCGGATACGGACTTCTTTGCCAACCCGCGACGGATCCGCCGGACACGGATTATTAGAAGTCCACTCAACTCTAGTGATTACCTTATTCCCCCCACTGCTCAAAGCCAAGGGAGTTTGGCACCTTCGGGCACTGCATAGGGGAGCCTCAAGGAGGCGCATGGTCTGACACTAGTCTAAACTTTCGGCCTAGCAGGTAATATTTCAAAGTGTCAACCGAACAGCAAACGGCCAAGCACTCCTCCTCCACAATGGCATAGTTTTTCTCATAGGAGGAGAGTCTCCTACTCATGTAAAGGATCGGATGTTCCTTATCATTTATTTCCTGCAACAACATGGCTGCTAACCTGACATCTGAAACGTCGGTCTGAAGCACAAGCTCCTTAGTGAAGTCAGGTGCCTCCAAGGCTGCTAGTTTAGACAGAGCTATCTTCAATTCCTGAAAAATAGTCTTTGCTTCAAAAGTCCACTTGGCCATCGATGACTTTGTGCCCTTAAGGAGGTCAGTCAGTGGTGCGTGCGGACAGCGTGGTAAAATTCTGTATAAACCACCAATAATATCTAACAATTGCCAGAAATGCAACCTGCTTCTTAGAGAGTAGTCGTGGCCACTTTTGGACCGCCTCCACATTATTCACTTGAGGCTTGATTTGGCCCCTACCAACAATATAACCTAGGTACCTGGCCTCCTACTTCCTCTGACCCATTTTTTTGGGTTTATGGTAAACCCCGCCTTCACAGTGCATCCAGCACCACCTGAACCTTTTTCAGACAACTTTCCGAATCCGGGCTGAGGATCACAATGTCATCCATGTATGTTGTTTCCTACTTCGTGTGGTAGGAGCTAAGGTCCGGTCCATATCCCTCTGGAAAGTGGCCGGGGCTCCCTGCAACCCAAATACCATCCTGGTGTACTGAAAGCATCCGTCAGGTGAGTGCAGCTGGGGAGGATAATACAGGAGGTAACTCAGGATCAGTAATGTATGTACACAGTGACTCCACCAGCGGAATAATGAGTGAAGCTCTGGAGTATAATACAGGAGGTAACTCAGGATCAGTACTGTAAAGTATGTGCACAGTGACTGCACAAGTAGAATAGTGAGTACAGCTCTGGAGCATAATGCTTTGTGTAACTGAATTAGTAAAGGAATATATGTTATTATACAGTCATATGAAAAAGTTTGGGCACCCCTATTAATGTGAACCTTTTTTCTTTATAACAATTTGGGTTTTTGCTATTTCAGTTTCATACATCTAATAACTGATGGACTGAGTAAAATTTCTGGATTGAAATGAGGTTTATTGTACTAACAGAAAATGTGCAATCCGCATTTAAAGAAAATTTGACCGGTGCAAAAGTATGGGCACCCTTATCAATTTCTTGATTTGAACACTCCTAACTACATTTTACTGACTTACTAAAGCACTAAATTGGTTTTATAACCTCATTGAGCTTTGAACTTCATAGGCAGGTGTATCCAATCATGAGAAAAGGTATTTAAGGTGGCCACTTGCAAGTTGTTCTCCTATTTGAATCTCCTATGAAGACTGGCATCATGAGCTCCTCAAAACAACTCTCAAATGATCTGAAAACAAAGATTATTCAACATAGTTGTTCAGGGGAAGGTACAAAAAGTTGTCTCAGAGATTTAAACTGTCAGTTTCCACTGTGAGGAACATAGTAAGGAAATGGAAGAACACAGGTACAGTTCTTGTTAAGCCCAGAAGTGGCAGGGCAAGAAAAATATCAGAAAGGCAGAGACGAAGAATGGTGAGAACAGTCAAGGACAATCCACAGACCACCTCCAAAGACCTGCAGCATCATCTTGCTGCAGATGGTGTCAATGTGCATCGGTCAACAATACAGCGCACATTGCACAAGGAGAAGCTGTATGGGAGAGTGATGCGAAAGATGCCGTTTCTGCAAGCACGCCACAAACAGAGTCGCCTGAGGTATGCAAAAGCACATTTGGACAAGCCAGTTACATTTTGGAAGGAGGTCCTGTGGACTGATGAAACAAAGATTGAGTTGTTTGGTCATACAAAAAGGCGTTATGCATGGAAGCAAAAAAACACGGCATTCCAAGAAAAGCACTTGCTACCCACAGTAAAATTTGGTGGAGGTTCCATCATGCTTTGGGGCTGTGTGGCCAATGCCGGCACCGGGAATCTTGTTAAAGTTGAGGGTCGCATGGATGCAACTCAGTATCAGCGGATTCTTGACAAGAATGTGCAAGAATCAGTGACGAAGTTGAAGTTACGCAGGGGATGGATATTTCAGCAAGACAATGATCCAAAACACCGCTCCAAATCTACTCAGGCATTCATGCAGAGGAACAATTACAATGTTCTGGAATGGCCATCTCAGTCCCCAGACCTGAATATCATTGAACATCTGTGGGATGATGTGAAGCGGCTGTCCATGCTCGGCGACCATCAAACTTACCTGAACTGGAATTGTTTTGTAACCAGAAATGGTCAAATATACCTTCATCCAGGATCCAGGAACTCATTAAAAGCTACAGGAAGCGACTAGAGGCTGTGATTTTTGCAAAAGGAGGAGCTACAAAATATTAATGTCACTTTTATGTTGAGGTGCCCATACTTTTGCACCGGTCAAATTTTGTTTAAATGCGGATTGCACATTTTCTGTTAGTACAATAAACCTCATTTCAATCCAGAAATATTACTCAGTCCATCAGTTATTAGATATATGAAACTGAAATAGCAAAAACCCAAATTGTTATAAAGAAAAAAGGTTAACATTAATAGGGGGGCCCAAACTTTTTCATATGACTGTAAGGATCTTATGTACCTTAAGTTACTTCAAAATAATGGTCAAAATATAGAAGAAATGTAAGGTATTTTAAAGCAATTTGACAGCAGTGGCTGCTTTAACCCATTCAGACCTGGTCTCCAAGCATGGTATACGATTTATTTATTGGTACAGCTATAAGGCTGCAAGATGGCTGCAAGCAAGACAGGTAAGTGGCTCCGTTGTGTAGCAACGTTAATTGCATTGCTAGTGAAAATTGAATAGAAAACAGTGATTAAGCCCATTTACAACCTGACAAAAAATGTTCCACTTCGCACAGGGATAGATACCAGAGGCGACGCTGCGGCCTCCTCTGTTACCATGGCAACACAGCTGTAAGGCCTACTGCTAAGGGCTCATTACCGACCACACAATAATAATAAATCCATGAGAGGGAAGCCACCAGAGGAAAGAAGGTTGAAAGGAAGGGAAAACCCTCACATGAAATGACTCAGCTACAAAATGACATTCATTATACAATAAAAGAGAAAGACACAGGGCATTTCCATGGCCAGGAATCGAGAAAAACAAGTGGAGAGAGAGAAATGTTAATAAAGAAAGTGAGAGCGCGACGGGGAAAATGGAAGTTCCAAAAGAAAAGCTGCAAAAAAAAAATAATTACTGCTGGAATCCAGAGGGAAGATAATTGGAGGCCCGGAATTAGAACGAGATATTTTTAATCAACGGGAGGCTGATTATATACCGCAGGCTCAGCTGCCACCGCCTATACCGAAGAAGAGGGATGCCTTCACACACACGGCATATGTATAGCCAAGATCTGCTAACATATGGAACAGACAGCAGTCACCTACCAGGCTGCCCTACAGTCATATGCAGCTACTTTCTAGTAAGTGTTTATTTCAGCCCAGTACTCGATTCCTTTGCACAAGACCTTTTTGGGGCATTTTCATTATCGTCTTCGACAATGTATTGGAAACCAACATGGAGACTATTACTGTCGACTATGCTGAATAGTTTCTCTTAAAGGGTGTAGGAAAAAGCAAAATAAATAGCCTCACAAGAAGCTAGCATATGATCTGGTGCCCTTGGGGGTTTGCCGGGCCCCATGGCCATCCCTTAAGTTACGCTACAGTGATAGCCTGGCAGACAACCCTTGTATAAAATCTACTTTCTTTCTTAATCACTCACCATTATGCCCGTCAGAAGGCAAACACCCTTCCCACAGTAGGTGTTTGGCACCATGTCTCCGTAGCCAATGGAGAGGAACGTTATGGAAATCAACCACATGGCACCTAGGAAATTGCTGGTGACGTCCTGCTGGTCATGATACCTGCCGACGAGAGACAAGAGCATAATGTCCAGACTTGGAAATGGCCTCCTCCTTAGTGACTTTCCTACAGTATTAGCACAGGCAACATTTTGAAGGGATATCCATATCACATGAAGCAACATCTTAAGATTTGTTGTATCTTATACCCATTATTTACCTTCTTTTGTAGTTTTATTTTCTTTATTTATTTTCTATCACATAAATACGGCAGTTTTTTTCCAACGTTCCCCCCCCTCCCAATTGCAGCCCCTGATTATTACTAAATCTTACATTAAAGGATCTGATGGCAGAAATTTGACACAAGTGTGGATTTTCCCGGCGGTGATCATCATCACAGCAACTGCTAATCAGATTTTTATACTTAGTGTATCAACACGTCACGTGAATGATGGTCGCAGGCAACATTGCAAATGGGAAAACGCGCTACGAATGCAGAATGGGTCTGTCATCGCCCTGGAGGATTTCGGAGATCATTTTCCACCCGGCTGCCTCACCAGTGACACTCTGGGTAATCAGTAATCTTGTTTACAACTGTTTTCATGCTCTGAAAAATCATTTTGGATTTAAAGGACCTCTCCTTTAAATAAACCAATATTTATTTATTGGCCGCAGCACCATCATCTTCTAAATAGAGTCAAAAATGTATCCACTGGCATCTACGAAAACGTACACTGCATTCAGTGTCGGAAGTCCCAGTGTTTCTCACCCGCCCCTCCCTGGTAATATAGCCACTACTATCAGGCTGGCACTATATTTTATTCACCATTATGAGACATAGAATGCTGACATTTGTCGGTTAGGCGATGTTCACACTTCTGTTATTTTGTATCAGTCACAATCCGCCGCTCTGAGAAACATCGCAATCCGTTTGGCGGATTCTGTTGTTTCCCATAGACTTGTATGAGCGGCAGATTGTGACTGATGACCTTGCGTTGCACCCGCCGCGCGGCGCATCAGTCGTTTAGTGACTGACCGTCGGGCGGGAGGGACGCATAATGCAACGTTTTTTTCTAGCGGCAAAAAAATGCACCCGTCAGAATCCGTCAGGAGGTGTAATGTATGTCTATGGTGCAGGATTCCGTTGTCATGCGTCAGGTGACGGATTCCAGTGCAGGATTCCGTCCCGTTCTACTGAGCATGCCCAGCATGTCTAGGCGTAGCTTAGCTTTGAAATCGTCTGAAATCCTATCTCTCTATCTCCCCCTCTCTATTTTGTCACCCGTTTTACAACGCATCAGTCCCATACGTCACGCAACGCATGTGACTGATGCAAAACAACGGAAGTGTGAACTTAGCCTAAGGCGGGCTTTGCACACTACGACATCGCAGGTGCGATGTCGGTGGGGTCAAATTGAAAATGACGTACTTCCGGCATCGCATGCGACATCGTAGTGTGTAAAGGCTAGATGATACGATTAACAAGCGCAAAAGCGTCGTAATCGTATCATCGGTGCAGCGTCGGCGTAATCCATGATTACGCTGACGCGATGGTCCGATGTTGTTCCTCGCTCCTGTGGCAGCACACATCGCTGTGTGTGAAGTCGCAGGAGCGAGGAACATCTCCTACCGGCGTCACTGCGGCTTCCGTAGGATATGTGGAAGGGAGGAGGTGGGCGGGATGTTTACATCCCGCTCATCTACGCCCCTCTGCTCCTATTGACCGCCTGCCGTGTGACGTCGCAGTGACGCCATACGACCCGCCCCCTTAATAAGGAGGCGGGTCGCCGGCCAGAGCGACGGTCGCAGGGCAGGTGAGTGCATGTGAAGCTGGCGTAGCGATAGTTTTCGCTACGCCAGCTTTCACAAGATATTGTACCTGCGACGGGGGCGGGGACTATCGCGTGCGACATCGCAGCATCGGCTCGTGATGTCGCAACGTGCAAAGCCCGCCTTAGTATCTCACTACTGTGAGATTCGAGGAATGCACTGTGCTTATATGTGAAAACACCCACATAGGACTCTGCATGCTACACCCCTGCCTCTCTCCAGTCTCCAGTTTGATGGATGTGGGCCTGGATGATGTTACCAGTCCCAGCCCGTGGCATAGCCCATCCTATGGTCGTCTGCTGTTCCCGGCGGTATTTCTGGACCACCCTAGGCCTGATGCCCACCATTACTGCAGATATGGCATCATCTGCACTCAACGCTGCACAAACAGATAAATCAGCAATTTTCATATCTCTGCTGCTAATCAACATCAGTCCATTAAACATATTACTTCCCTCTACTAGATGGGATTATACACAAGGGGGTTGTTCGCTTTTAACCGCCATATAGTGCAATAACATAATGGTCTTGTAATAATTGCTTTTAGCAAAAAACCTCATTATTATATTAACACTTTTATTACCGATAACATTGGATCCTCCCTATGAGTGGTGGAGGTGCCGCACTCCAATATTACACCGCTATCTGCACATCCGCGTTATAGGACTTTACATTCTGGTAATCGGGCATGTCTCCGGATAAAACTAGAGACTTGAGGCTATGTGCGCACGCTGCTGGTGACCACAAAGATGCAAGTTTTTGGTCCCAAAAAAGCGCTCCTTCGGCATGCATTTCTTGCATTTTTACAGCATATTTTTTTTACAGTGTTTTTACCCAGTGAGTTTTTTTAAGTCAAATCTATGACTGGAAGGGCCCAAAAACGCAGAAAGAACTGACATGCTTCATCATTGTGATCACTACAAAGATGCAGCCAAAAAGAAAAACCGCTATGTGCGGACAGCAAAAATGAAATCTCATAGACTTTGCTGGGGAAGGAAATACATGTAGTTCTCGGACCAAAACTGAATCTTAGGCTAGGTTCACACTTCCGTTAAAATATATCAGTCACAATCCGCGGCTATGGTAAACAACGCTATCCGTTTAGCGGATTCCGTTGTGTCCCATAGACTTGTATTAGTGGCGGATTGCGACTGATGACCTTGCGTTGCATCCGCTGCGTCGCGGTCAGTCGTTTTTTGACTGACCGCCGGGCGGGAGCAACGCAGAATGTAACGGTTTAAGCTAAGTTCACATTTCCGTTGTTTTGTATCAGTCACATGCGTCGCTTGACGCATGTGACTGATGCGCTGTTCAACGCTGTACAACGGATGACAAAGAACAGAATTCTTTGTCGGATTCCGTTGTATGCGGGGGGGCGGAGTTCGGGGGCGGAGTTCGGGGGGGGACGTCAGTGCCGCAGGGACTGCAGGACAGGTGAGTGTGTGTGTGTATACACATGCTGAATGCGGGAGGGGGCGGAGCCGAGTGGGGGGCGGGGCCAGGCGCTGAGGATGTCAGTGGCAGTGCTGCGGTCTGCATGGCTGGGGACAGGTGAGTGTATGTGTGAGTGTGGCACCCCAGGGTTGCCACAGTAACAACACAAAGGGTTAACTCCCCACACACAACACCAAGACCTCCTGGCCAGAAGGGGGAGACCAAGCTGCTTCCCTGTATATTCTGGTGGAGGGAGGAAATGGTCAGAAGTAGTTTCAGAGTAGTTTCAGTTTGGAAGTTCAGTGCAGAGCACTGAGGAGAAAGGATCTGTAGGTTGGAAGCTGGCTTTAGCTCACCTCAGGATCCACTGACCAATTCCAGGCCTAGCTGAGGGTCTGAGGGAAGGAGACAGAGTACACAGAGGAACATTCCTGGGAGACAGAGCATTGCTGAGCTCATCCCAGTGGAGCACACAGAACGGATGCTGGATCCGAGACTGCAGGTTACATACTGCACAGTTACCACCAGAGAAGTGAAGATTCCAGATCTTTCACCTGTACCACAGACACAAGCAACAAGCGCAGAGTTCAGGAACATACTAGTAAGGACTCGAGTTGCCTGTCAGGTCGGTACCGAGGAGCACAGGGCCGGCTGCATAGTTCACGCAGCAGCAGGGCCACAGACACACAGTGCAGGCAAGGAAGCCAAAACGGCCCGGCTGGGTGGGAGAAGCCCTGAACCCCTCACAGACTCCGTGGACAGTACTCTGCTGAATACCATCACCAGTAAAGACAAAGAAACTGCAAAACCGTGAGTCTGCCTGTTTATTGTGCTCGTGTCCTGCACTCCCCCCATAGACTACTATCACACTGCCCCGGGGAAAAGGCTCTACCCGTGGGGAGCCGTCCCATCTCAAGCTGCCTTCCATCACCCCGGAGGTTCTGCAGCAGCGGTGGTCATCTCTGATCACATTCCACGGGTGGCGTCACGAACACAACCCCCCTTTTTATTGTGGAACCAGGGAGCACAGACCGGGTCACGACACCGTGATCCCCTTTCCAGAAGCGACCCTTGGCCCGGTTCTGGGTATCCCCTTAACCCCTGGCGACACAACTTTGGCGTCACGAACAGGATCCGGACTGGACCCGGCTGCAACCCGGGTGACGTGCGCCTGTAAAGACTTATTGCATAGCATAAAAGACTTGCACTGTGAATTGTTGCAACAAAGAACGGACTTTAAACTTTGCAAACATACCTGGAAAAATCCAAAAACATCATTGGTAAAATTTTCCAGGCGCCATCTTTAATCACGCCATTACCTGCTACGCGCGGGAAAACATCGCGCCTAAACTAAGACTCCGCCCACCGCTTGCTGAGGAGGTGCGCTCGGTGCTGCGACCCGAACGAAAACGTAGAAAAGTGTCCCAGGCTTGCTGTCAAGAAGACTGGTGAAATTAACTAAGGGGGCGCAAAGATGTCGCAGCAGGGAGACGCTGTTGTACCCGGCGGTGCAGCGGCACCTATCATGCCGTTCCTGATGCCGTACACCCCGGGTGCAGTGTGGCTGCCGCAGTACTCAGGTGAGCCCAACACACTTAATGACTTTATCGGAAAGCTAAAAATCTACTACAGCATGTACCCCCTGACAGAAGCTCAGCGTGTTGGTATGCTTATGGGACAGTTAACTGGCAATGCCCAGCGGGAGGTTACATCCTGGCCGGACGATGCAAAAGACACTGTAGAGCATATAATAGCTGGACTAAAAGCAGCTTTTGAATCCACTGCTGGCAGCCGGGCTAAAATGAGGTTCTTTGGATGCAAGCAAAAACCTAGAGAGAGCGCAAGAGACTTTGCCTTAAACTTGCAGGAGGCGCTCGGAGCACTTAAATTAGCAGAACCTGCCTTAGCCCCTGGAGCAGATAAGCTGCTGATAGACCAATTCCTGGATGGACTCTCATCCCCTTCCCACCGGGGACAACTGAGCATGATGGTGATCCAGGATCCAGGACTAACATTTGCCCAGCTAAAGGATAGAGCCATCCGCCTCCAGCAGGTGGAGGAGCCGCAGGATATAGACTCTGTTCAACACCTTACAGTGGCACCCCAGCAGCCAGTAGTGCCGGTGACATCGGCCATGTCAGCCGCTGCTGCTAACCACCTGGAGCCGATCACTAATGAGGCTCTACATCAAAGGCTTGATGCCCTGACAGACACTGTTGCTTCCATGGCTAGAATCGTCCAGGAGCTGCGTGGATCCAAGTCTGCACCCAAGATTGAGCTGGCGACCAGCAAGGAGGATGTCCCATGGATGAGGCCTAGGAGATACCAAGCGACGAGAGGACGACCCAGCGACCGCTACCAGCCGGATGGACAGCCCATTTGCCGCCGTTGCAATGAGCCAGGTCACTTTGCCCGTGAATGTGCTTTAAATGGGGATCCCCTGGGGAGGCGGGCCGCTCCTCAGGAATGAACTCTCAAGGTCCTTCACCCTGGCACGACAAGTATGTGGGGGGACGTCCAGTCATCCCCATCGTGCTGGATGGCATTCCGCTCAACGCCTTGCTGGACACTGGTTCCCAAATATCATCAATTCCGCATGTCCTTTATAAGAGGTACTGGGCTGATTCAGACGTTAGCAGTGGTCCATCTAATGTTGCATTGAATATATGGGCTAGCAATGGTGAATTAGTACCACAGGTTGGTTTCAGAGAAATGACCATTAAGGTTGGGAGAGTAGAATTGCAGAATCAGGGTATTATCATTGTTGATGTTGACCGACGAGAACGTGAACCAACTATGCTGCTAGGAATGAATGTAATTGAAAATTGTTTTGCAGAGGTAATTACTGTCTTGCAGCAGATCGTCGAGACTGCCAAACCTGGGCAACAGAGACTCCTGCAGAAGGAAATTAAAGCCTTGATGCTGAAGCAGCAGGTAGAAATGTCAGGAGGTGAAATTGGCAGTGCAAGGGTAAGTGACCCAATACCTATTGTAATTCCTCCCAAAACTGAAATGCTGGTCTGGTGTAGAGCCGCAATAGGCATCAGAGGGCGAGACTATCAGGCCCTGGTAGAACCTGTGTACTCAGACAGTAGGCCCACTGTATTGACGGCCAGAGGAATAGTTGAGGTACACAGGGGAAGAGTGCCAATACGCCTTCTAAATTGTGGGGAAGATGAGGTCACCCTACCAAAGTATGCTACCATGGCTAAGCTATATACGGTTGATAACAACGCCATCACCACCGTTGAGCCCTTGAAGCCGTCAAGTCAGGCGGAAGACAATGGCTCAGAGGGAAAGCTGGAGGATTGGTGCCAAAAGCTACATGTAGGTACCGATTCTACACCCTCCCATCAAAAGCATGGAGTATACCGAGTAGTGAAAGAATATGAACAAATATTCAGCAAACACCCATTAGACTTTGGGCAGATCAAAGGGGTAGAGCACACTATACCCACAGGTAACCATCCACCCATAAAGGAGAGGTATAGACTAGTACCACCGGCTCACTACCAATGCGCCAAAGACATGCTCAAAGAAATGAAAGAAGCAGGGGTAATAAGAGACAGTTGTAGCCCCTGGGCAGCCCCACTAGTGCTAGTTAAGAAAAAAGATGGGACCATGAGGATGTGTGTAGACTACAGACGGATCAACCGCATTACACACAAGGATGCATACCCATTACCTAGGATAGAAGAGTCATTGGCTGCATTAAAATCCGCTACTTACTTTTCCACCCTAGATCTGACTAGTGGGTATTGGCAAGTTCCTGTGGCAGAGGCTGATAAGGAGAAGACAGCATTCACCACACCGATGGGCCTCTGTGAGTTCAATTGTATGCCGTTTGGACTCTGCAACGCACCTGGAACCTTCCAGCGAATGATGGAGTGCTGCCTAGGACATAAGAACTTTGAAACTGTCCTCCTGTACCTGGATGACGTCATAGTCTACTCCAAGACCTATGAACAGCATCTACAAGACCTGGCAGAAGTGTTTGAAGCCTTATCTGGATATGGCATGAAAATCAAGCCATCCAAGTGTCACCTTCTAAAGCCAAGGGTACAGTACCTGGGACATGTCGTGAGCTCAGAAGGGGTAGCACCAGATCCTGAAAAAGTTACCGTGATCAGAGATTGGCCGAGACCCACCAGCGTGAAAGAGGTGAGGCAATTCCTGGGACTGGTAGGCTACTATAGAAGATTTATAAAAGGGTTCACGAAGCTAGCAGCTCCCCTTCAAGACATCCTGGTAGGACAGTCAAAGAAGTCTGCAGCCCGAAATCCTCCTTTCCAGTGGAGTGATGAGAGAGAAGAGTCCTTTAAGAAGTTGAAGTGGGCACTGACAGGAGAAGAGATCCTGGCATATCCAGATTACCATCAACCCTTCATTTTGTACACGGATGCCAGCAACGTGGGACTGGGAGCAGTATTGTCTCAAAGGCAGGAAGGCAAGGAGAAAGTTATTGCCTTTGCAAGCAGGAAGCTCCGGCCTACAGAAAGAAACCCTGAGAATTACAGCTCCTTCAAGTTAGAACTACTGGCAGTAGTTTGGGCTGTAACAGAGCGTTTCAAACACTACCTGGCAGCTGCAGAATTTACCATCTTTACTGACAACAATCCGTTGACCCACCTGGACTCTGCAAAATTAGGTGCGCTGGAACAGCGATGGATAGCCCGACTGTCAAACTACAACTTTGTCATCAAGTACAGGGCAGGCCACAAGAATGGGAATGCAGATGCCTTATCCCGGATGCCACACTCGGGGAACGTGGAAGAGGAACCGGAGGGACTGGAAGAAATTGAGCTGCCGGCCTTTCACCGTCCTAAGGTGGGACAGTATCAACCGAGTGTTTACCAAAAACAACAGCAGGCAACTCTCAACCCATTAGCACACCACGGATGGGCTGACACACAAGACAGCGATCCAGCTGTGAAGCTAGTGAAAGAACTGCTTACACAACAAGGTGCATACCCTAATCAGAATGCCCCAGCTGAGACACAACATCTCTGGAAGGAGAGAGGTAAATTGTTCCTGTACCAAGGGAAGCTCTGTAGAAGGCACACCAATCCAAAAACACACGAGTTGGTCTGGCAGATCATCGTGCCCAAGAGAGACGTCAAGATGGTTCTGGAAGCTTACCACGACGGTGCTGGTCATTTTGGTTGGAAAAAGTTGGAAGTGCTCTTAAGAGAAAGATTGTACTGGGTTGGCATGAGAAAATCAATTGAAGATTGGTGTAGAAAATGCGGACCGTGCAACCTCAGAAGAAAGGATCAACAGAACCAGAGAGCTCCACTCCAGTCCATAGTAACCAAGCAACCACTCGAGCTAGTCGCATTAGACCACGTCAAGTTGTCACCAAGCCGGTCCGGCTATGTCTATGCCTTAACCATCGTGGACCATTACTCACGCTTCTTAGTGGTGGTACCCGTGAAAGACCTTACAGCTAGAACAGCAGCTAAAGCATTCCAGACGTACTTTTGCAGACCCCATGGTTACCCAGAACAAGTCCTTGCAGATCAAGGTCCAGCTTTCGAATCACAGATCTTCCAAGAATTCTGCAACATGTATGGCTGTAAAAAGATCCGCACAACAGCATACCACCCCCAAACAAATGGCTTATGTGAGAAGATGAACCATATTGTGATTGACCTGTTGAAGACCTTACCAGAGTCAGAAAGAAATCAATGGCCAGAGAAATTGCCAGACTTGGTGGACTTGTACAATCATGTCCCGGTGAGTTCTACAAACTGCACCCCCGCTTACCTCATGCGTGCAAGGCCCGGTAAACTGCCAATTGATCTAGATATGGGAATTCTGAAGCCAGATGCAGAAGTTCAAGAATCCAATTGGGATACCCTACGTCAGCAGCAGTATCGCCAAGTACAAGAGTGCGTAGAGAAAAGTCTCCAACAAGCTAGGGGAAGACAGGAGAGAACCTTCAACCAGCATGCTCTAGCAACCCCATTGCAACCTGGTGACCAAGTTCTCAAGAGGAAACGGCGCACAAACAAATTGGATAATCAGTGGGAAACCACCCCATATACAGTCTTACCATCCAATATGGATAATCCCAAAGTATGTCTCATCAGTAAGGATGAAGGAAGGACATCAGCTGTCGTGTCAAGAGATCAACTCAAACCGTGTCCTGAAACCCTGAAGACACCAGAAGTCACCTTACCCATACAGGTACAACCTGTCAAGAAGGAAGAAGATGTATTCCATACAGTCTTAGGAGATTTCCCAAAAACATGGCCAAATTACTATGGAGCAGTAGTAGTCCCAATGATCGCCTTCCCTCAAGTGGTGGAACCACAATCAGAATCCATACCACAAGAAGTCCCAAGACATGAAGAACTGGAAGTTGAAACCGTAGAGGAAGAACAGATTCCTGGTCCCAGTGAGCTTGCCAGTCCTACAGTCAGTCCACCATCCTCACAAGTACCAGAAACACCAAATAGGTACACTTCCACCCACACCATTATGCTAAGTACACCCAGTACACCAGCAGTACGCAGGTCACAGCGTAGTACTCAGGGTCAGATACCAGCAAGATATAAAGACTAATGTGGAATTGCATATAAAATGTACATATGTTATGTTTATATGAAAAACCGTAACAGTTTAGTGTACAGAAAAGGTGAGAGAAGAGTGGTGTAAGGTGGCAGCACGGAGAGTTACAACTTGATCACATTGTTGGTGGCCCGAGGGCCGTGAGGCCTACTGCACTTATGACCAGAGTAGAGACACCTTTAAGAAGTGTTTGTTGATTGAAATGTTTATTTAATTGCAACGTTAAGACCAAAAGCCCAGTACCTACAGAGACTATACTGTATGAACACTTATATATTTTTGAACATTTTGGACTCTTTTTGAACTTTAAGGTTTTTGTATTTTTTCCCTTTGAGACTCTGTATATATATAATTGTTGTGATAACTTGTTTGTTTGTTTCACAGTCCCGGAGTACTGTTCTTCACTAAGGGGGAATGTGGCACCCCAGGGTTGCCACAGTAACAACACAAAGGGTTAACTCCCCACACACAACACCAAGACCTCCTGGCCAGAAGGGGGAGACCAAGCTGCTTCCCTGTATATTCTGGTGGAGGGAGGAAATGGTCAGAAGTAGTTTCAGAGTAGTTTCAGTTTGGAAGTTCAGTGCAGAGCACTGAGGAGAAAGGATCTGTAGGTTGGAAGCTGGCTTTAGCTCACCTCAGGATCCACTGACCAATTCCAGGCCTAGCTGAGGGTCTGAGGGAAGGAGACAGAGTACACAGAGGAACATTCCTGGGAGACAGAGCATTGCTGAGCTCATCCCAGTGGAGCACACAGAACGGATGCTGGATCCGAGACTGCAGGTTACATACTGCACAGTTACCACCAGAGAAGTGAAGATTCCAGATCTTTCACCTGTACCACAGACACAAGCAACAAGCGCAGAGTTCAGGAACATACTAGTAAGGACTCGAGTTGCCTGTCAGGTCGGTACCGAGGAGCACAGGGCCGGCTGCATAGTTCACGCAGCAGCAGGGCCACAGACACACAGTGCAGGCAAGGAAGCCAAAACGGCCCGGCTGGGTGGGAGAAGCCCTGAACCCCTCACAGACTCCGTGGACAGTACTCTGCTGAATACCATCACCAGTAAAGACAAAGAAACTGCAAAACCGTGAGTCTGCCTGTTTATTGTGCTCGTGTCCTGCACTCCCCCCATAGACTACTATCACACTGCCCCGGGGAAAAGGCTCTACCCGTGGGGAGCCGTCCCATCTCAAGCTGCCTTCCATCACCCCGGAGGTTCTGCAGCAGCGGTGGTCATCTCTGATCACATTCCACGGGTGGCGTCACGAACACAACCCCCCTTTTTATTGTGGAACCAGGGAGCACAGACCGGGTCACGACACCGTGATCCCCTTTCCAGAAGCGACCCTTGGCCCGGTTCTGGGTATCCCCTTAACCCCTGGCGACACATGAGTGTGTGTGTGTACACACACATGTGCGGAGTGCGGGAGGGGGCGGGGCCAAGCGGGGAAGTGTCGGTCTCCCTGCACACGTAACCAGACTAAATATCGGGTAGCAAAGCACCCGATGTTTACCTTGGTTACCCGATATTTACCTTGGTTACGGGCTTACACCGCTTAGCGCTGGCTCCTTGCACCGTAACCAGGGTAAATATCGGGTAACCAACCAAAGCTGGTGACGTGTGCAGGGAGCCAGAGAGCATGCGCAGCGAAATCCGACGGATCGCGCTGCTCAAAAAACGTTACATGCTGCGTTCCTCCCGCCCGGCGGTCAGTCGTTCCACGACTGATCAGTCGGGCGGAGGGTGCAACGCAGCATCATCAGTCACAATCCGCTGCTCATACAAGTCTATGGGAGCAACGGAATCCGCTAAACGGATTCCGTTGTTTACAAGACCAGTGGGTTGTGACTGATACATTTTAGCGGAAATGTGAACTTAACCTTACTGGCCGTCAAAATTGACGCATTGCACAGGAATCCGCCGCAGTCCGTCACGCTTGTAATGTATGTCTATGGTGCTGGATTCCGTCATAATCCGTTTTACGACGGAATCCAGCGCTGGATTCCGTCATGCTCTATTGAGCATGCCCAGCATGTTTGGCACACCCACTGGGCTGTCCCAAACACAAACGGATCATGACTGATCCGTCAAAAAACGGACGCACAGCGGATGCAACGGACGCAACGGATCAGTTTTTCACAGGATTCCTGTGAAAGGAATCCTGTGAAAAACACATTCGTTGCATAAGTTGCCAACTAAAAAACGACTGATCCGTTGCTGACGGACCTGACGGATTTAAAACAACGGAAGTGTGAACCTAGCCTAAAATGTGCAGCGTGCGTACAAGGCCTAAGAAAATACAGATACTGTAGGATCTGAATGTGACAGCAGCATAGCCTGTGACAGAATTATGATTACAGCTCTGCAATCAGCACGGGATATAACTAGTGCATTCTCCATGGTGTAAATCAGGAAAAAGTGCAAAGAAAGCTAAGCTACCCATATCCTATCCCCGCGGGTCTCACCTCTCACAGACCCGCACGGTCCACGCAGCGATAATCCACAAGGAGATGCTGAAGACCAGTAACACAGTGCCCGGGCAGATGGTCATCAACGTCTTCATGACGAAGCGAGTGTTAAAGTTAATCTTGTTGAGCGCCCCAATACTACGTGACGAAGCGTCCGTGAAAAGTTTACTGTGCAAGAGCATGACCCGGGCAATCAAATAGAGCCGCAGGAACATGGGGATGGAGAGGATAATGTCCACATCGGCCTCGGCCTGGGATGGTGTGTACGAGAAAGCCAGGCGGGCATTCCAGAAGAATTTGTACTCGCCAGGTATCGGATGAATGGCACAGATAAGCAGCTCCAGGCTGATGTAGAAAATCCGCTCATATGTCATGGCAATTCTCCAGTCATCGGCACCATTATCAATGACGAATAACTAGAGCAAAATAAAAAAAAAAGTACCAATTAGAGTCATAAACCATAAAACACAACCATCATCTGCCTCTATATCACTAAAATACATGATCAGCAGCAGTATTATAGTAGTTCTATTCTTGTAGATAGGGGCAGTATTATAGTAGTTATATTCTTGTAGATAGGGGCAGTATTATAGCAGTTATATTCTTGTACATAGGAGCAGTATTATAGTAGTTATATTCTTGTACATTAGGGCAGTATTATAGTAGTTATATTCTTGTACATAGGAGCAGTATTATAGTAGTTATATTATTGTGCA